>NW_006399802.1:5257673-5302050 GCF_000299155.1 Elephantulus edwardii
ACTTTTGCATTCCAGTCACCCATTATTATCAATGCATCTTGATTGCATGTTCGATCGATCTCCGGCTGTAAAAGTTGGTAAAAATCTTCTATTTCCTCTTCCTTGGCTCTGGTTGTTGGTGCATATATCTGAGTGATGGTGGTATTCACTGGCCTTCCTTGTAAGCATATGGATATTATCCTGTTACTCACAATATTGTACTTCAAGATGGATCTAGCAATGACTTTCTTAACTACAAAATCAAGTCCATTTTTCCTCACCTTTTCATCTCCAGAGTAATATATCATATGATCATCTGAACAAAGAGATTTGTCTTGGAAAAGCACAGCCAGAGTACTCCTTCATTTACTATACTTTAGGCATGTTGTGAGTAGGGGCTATTCCTTGGAGAGGGATGTTATGCTTGGGAAGGTGGAGAGTCAGTGAAAGAGAAGAAGACCCTCAGTGAGATGGATTGACCCAAGTGACTGCAGCAATCGTCTCAAGTGTGTCAGAGATGAGGAGGATAGGACAGCGTTTCCAGATCTGTTGTTCATAGAGTTGTTATGAATTGTATTCAACTCGATGACACCAAGAACAACAGCATTACCACGAATGGTGACTGGGGATCCATCTACAATGAAATCATCAATAACTTCAGTCTTTTCTCCTTCTATCATCGTGTTGCTCATTGGCCCCTGGTAAGGGTGTTTGTTTTCTTGATGTTAATCTCAGCAGAACGAGCTCTGGTGGTTGAACTATTAACCCAGAGACAGCATCCTCTGTTAGTATCCACCAGCCCTGGGGGAGAAAGATGAGAAAGCTCCTCCTGTGGGATGTATAGCCTCCTGAAAACCCGCTTGAGGGTCAGTTAGAACTCAGATCCAATGGGTCTAAGTTATGACTAGGCAAAGAAACAAAAATACAAAACCACAAAGCTAAAACAAAAGGGTTGCCATCAAAGAGACCCCATGTGTGCAAAGGAGTCCATACTCTGCATCATTTTCAAGGCTGCAGGTGATCCTTGAGACCAGTTTTCCAGGCCTTTCTTCTGAGGCACCTCTTGATGGGTTTGAACCATCAGCCTTCTGGTTGGAAGCTAAGTGTTTCAATTAGTTACAGCACCTAAAGATCTGCTGATCAGTAATGTTGGATGGGACTCATGGCTGATCCTCCAGTGAGTTTCCACAGGCTGCAAATCACAGAGAGGGGTTTGCTCATCTTTCTACTGTAGACCAGCTGGTGGATTTGAACTGTGTGCCTTTGGGTCAGCAGTGAAACATCTTACTTCTTGATACTTTAGCTAATTTGCTGCTGTCCTGTCTTGCCAATGTGAGAGCAAAGTTCAGACTGAGGCTGGGTGAGGAGACAGAGAAGCATTTAGAGTGGTCTCCCGTTGCCAGCCCCCTGGCTAGGTTTCAGCACAGAGAAGGGAGATGACCAGGGATGAGAAATCCTGGAGAATTTGATGAGGGCGGTTCCTACCCCGAGCTCCACATTTTACAAATATGTCCTATGAGTTGTCAACTGATGTCACGTGAGCAATGTCTCCCTGGTCAGAAAATTTGGGTTTAAACCAAGTTAAGCAGCTTATTTGGTTGCAGGAAATTTGGGGGGCTTGAATATGCTCATTTGCCTTGTTATCGATTTAGCTCTTGGCTCTAAAAGGGACTATTCCCGTAGCTCATTTGACCATGGAATTTATATCCTACGGAGGTTCCCACGGGATGTGTGCTCTGCGGAATAAACATTTAGAAAATAATAGAGACTAACCTACCCCTGTTTCTCTAAGTAGAATCTATGGACTGTCTGCATTAGAACCACCTTAGTCCCATGCTAGCCTATGCTGGGTCATTTCTGGGTCTCCAAACCTGGAAATTGCGTTATTGATTTGTCCAACTCCACATAATTTATCTGCTCACTAGCTCTTTTGTTCCACTAGGTGGCAGAGCTGGGCCTCCACTTCACAAATACTATGCGTCTATCAATTCGCATCCAGGTATCGCCTCCCAACCCCCTCCAAACTCATTTCTCTCATCAACATTTGGCACCTGGGTCATTTTCTCAGCTCTGTCCAAAGCTGCTTGCATTTATCTTTATTGCTGCTCTCTTTATTGATTTAGGCCCGCCTCTGCAATTTGTCAAGCTTGGATTGCATTTTAATCTTGTCCTCCAAAGTAGCTCAAATCCCTTGCAGCTTCGTACCATCCAGAAATCTGATTAGCCGAGTCTCTATTCCATCCTTCAAGTCATTAATGGAAATAGTGAGTGGTTCTGGTTTGGCACCAAGGGCTTTGGGGTTCTCAGCAAATGCATGGGTCCCATATCTGCCACCAGCCCCTGGTTGGGTGTGGGCTGGAGCTCACAACCCAACATCTCTGTTGTTGCCCTTGATCCCTTATTTACAAATCCATGCATGTAGGGTAAATGCAGGTAGAGAAAGAGAACCTGGTGGTCTTTTCATTGGATAAACAGTAAAGCCACAAATGTGCCTGAGATGTGCTTGCTACATTTTTTTATTCTCACACCAGTCACATGCTCACTGTAGAGTGGGGAAGCTGTACCAGGTGAGTATATCAGAGACACCCAGCTTTGTGTAAAATGAAGCACACACACAAAGCCCCTAAAAAAAGAAGTTTAAAAGAAAAAGAAAAAAAACAGCTACTTCTCTGAGATCTAGGCATATCTCATTTTACTTTGCTTTGCAGGTAGTAGATTTCCCCCTCCCTTCCTCCCTCCCTCCCATCCCCCTTTCTCTCTCATTCTCTCCTTCTCTCTCTCTCCCTCCCTCCCTCCCTCCTTCCCTCCCTTCCTTTCTTTCAACAAATTGAAGGTTTGTGGCAACCGTAAGCCAAGTCTACCAGCACCATTTTGCCAACAACACGTGCTCACTTTATATCTGTGTGCCACATTTGGGGTGATTCTTGCAGTATCTCGAATTTTTTTACAATACTAATACATTCTTAACAAACTTAAGCACAGTATAGATATAACTTCCATAACTAAAAAAACACACCCCAAACCCACCGCTGTTGAGCCAGTTTTGACTCAGTGACCCTTTACTGGGTTTCCAAGATTCTAGAATTGCTGTAAGAAGCAGACTGGCCATCTTTCTCCTGCAGAGCAGCTGGTAGACTCTGAGTTAGTAGCACATTCACTATGGATGACGTTGCTGAAGTGCCATCATTTTTATATGCTTTGTTGTTGTTTTGCCCTGAAAAGCAAAAAAAAACCCCTTCCCATGCATTGCTGTGCTCACTTTATAGTGCGGGTCTGAAACAGAAACTGCAGCATCTCCCAGGCACACCTCCCAGCCAAGCTAACTTCACGGAGAGCAACTGGACTCCACATGCGTCTGTGAAATAACGAATGTAATGGCTCCCTCTCTTTTTTTTGTTCTTAGTGTTCCTTAAATGCCACTTCTCTTTGTATGTTTCAACTCATTTACTGCTCACAAATATCCTATGCTGTTGTCATCTCTGTTCCCGTTGGGATATCTGAAGCCAGGGCAAATGAGACCCTGCACTGCAGGTCATCGAATTGGTCAGTACCAGAGAAGGATTCCCATCCGGGCAGGCCAGTACCAGTAAGCAGGCCATTGCTCTGCGTTAGTTGCAGGGGTGACTGATGGATTTTTGGCAGAAATAAAGTTCAGGAACTCAAAAGTACAGAACAGACTTACCTACTGGGTATGATGCTAATTTTTCATCCCTCTTCTCAGTTCATGTTCTCAAGCTCTTGTCATAAGTGTTTGCTCCTTTTGTATAGAGATGAAGAAAATGAGGCTCTAAGATAAATCTCCTGAGTCAAGTCCAGCCCCAGCCATGCCTTTCCTCCACAGCAGCAACACGGAGGAGACATGGTGAACACGTTCTGAGCCTGGTTCTGGGCTCCCCTCGAGAAGTGGAGCTGCCCACAGGTAAAGAAGCAAAAATTGGAGGTTGTTGGCTATTCCATTCACCTCAGTCTACCTAGAAATTGTTTTCTAGAGGCTCATCCTCAACCCTATTGATAAGCATGCCACCCACAAACCTACCTTTCTCCAGAGTTGTCTGGTTCTTGTGACCGGCTCAATGTGAGCTTAGGTGCAGGAAGGCTGAGTGGAAATATTTTCTCTCCTTCAACAAACTCATTCACTCACTCACTCATTCTCGGCTGGGTCTGACCTTATTCCTGGAACAAGGAGATAAACCACAGATTCTGTCCTCATGAATGAAAAGAGTTAAGCAGACCTACACCAAAACCCCAGCTCTTTCTGGGATGTGGCAGGCGTGAGGCCAGAGGTGTGGACCATTGGCCCACACATGAGCTACTCATCTGTCCGGGGAAACCTGCAGAAAACAGGAAGGCTCCCTGGAGGAGGGCATGGGAGCATTGGATTTCAGTGCCAGCTAAGGGACTGGGTTGGGCGGGCTGGAGTAGGGGCACTGGCCCTCAGAAACATCAGTGAAGGCGATTTCTCAGCCCAGGTGCCTGTCAGTCACAGTGGACACTCGGTCCCATTTTCACCTCTTCCTTCACACTCAGCCCTTCAAGCAGGCACTTAGCGGCTGTTTCACGGGCTGTTTCATTGACTTCTTTAGAGTCAAGACAGCAAAAAGCCAGACTATCCCGTAAAAAACTGCTCTGTGGATCCCTTCCCTGCTGATGCAAGCTAGGAGGGAGACTGAGCCTTTGTTCTAGTTACCCTCCAGAGCACTTTGTCCATCGGCCGCAAGAGGTCGCCCTTACACTGGCTATCCCTAAGGAAAGGGGCAGGCGCCTTTGGCCGGCAAGACTGGGACGTTGTAGGGGGAAAGGATTCATTAAAGGAAGACGAAGGAGTGGCATCCACTTCCCTCTGGAAACCCTATGGACTTGGAGAAACGATTACAGTTATACAACTGTTCAGGTCTTTCGTTCATAGGGTCACTGTGAGTTGTCTTCAACTTGATGGCACTTAACAACAACAACAACATAGACTTCAATTAGCCTAGTGCACAGAAAGGGATGCTACCAAGCCAAACAAAGGTGGGTGATTTTAATCTGCGCTCAGGCCTGGTTTTACTCGTTTTTGCTCATTCTTCTAAGTGGTACTCGACAGCACTTAACAACAACCATCCCCAGAGCTTTTTAAAGTAAATAGCTTTCCTTCGGAAACCCTATGAACCGGAGAAAGGATGAAAGCCACTCGCTATGAGTCACCTGTGACTTGATGGCACTTAACAACAACAAGGAGAAGTCTGGGTTGAGAATGACTCGTTAGGTAAAACAAGGATGCTTAAACTGAGAAATCAAAGAGAAGCAGGTTCAGGTCCCAGCTCTGATAATCTAAAAATTCAAATTCATTTTCCTGCAGTCAAACTGTCTCAGCTGGCCCTTCAGTGGTGTTTCCTCGGCTTGAAATTGCATAGGGGGAGATTGCCCATTTGCCCTCATGGAGTAGCTGGTGGATTCGAACCACCGAGGAGGCGTGTCCTTTGGGTTAGCAGCACAATTTCCCATGGACTACAACAGGCCACCAGACATCTCTCTACACTATTAGTTGCCTCGTTGGTAAAATGGATGAGTTCTGTTTACCAGTGCTATCTCACAAAGCGATGCCTTTGAACTGTGATGTTGAAGAGTAGTGACTGTCCCATGGACTGGCCAAAGAACAAGCCAGCCTGTCTTGGAGGAAGAGCAACCAGCATGCTTCTTAGAGGCAAGGATGGTGAAACTTAAATGTCACATACTTTGGACATATTATCAGGAGGGACCAATCTTTTGGAAAAAGACATCAAGTTGGGAAAGGTGGAGAGGGTCAGTGAAAGAGAAGACGGCTTCTTTTGATCCTTCAGGCATCATTCAAGATTTTGTCCACAGAATCCTGTGTGATTAAAGGTTTGAAACTTTTCTTCCGTTTTTTTCAGCTTCAGAAACACCAGCATGTTCTTCCCTTTTGGTTTTTTAACTTCAGATCCTTGAACTTTTCATTCAAATATCTTGCTTTTTCTTCTTGAACTGCCTTTTAAAATCTCTTTGGCTGCCTGGATCACCAAGAAATATGGAAGACAGGAACCTGGCCAACTAACAGAGAGATTGAAATTCATTCCTATTCCCCCCAAAGGGGGATCCAGCAGAATGTGAAAATAGTAAAACAATGTCACATGTAAGTAAAATCTTGCTGATGATTATTTTTAAAGTGACTTGAACAGTAGTACCTCACCAGGGAACTACTAGAAAATTCAACCTGAAGCCAGAAGAGGCCCTGACATGAGGGTTATCATTGCAGATGTCAGATGGATCCTGGCTGAAAGCACAGAATACCAGAAAAATGTCTTTTTGTGTTTTATTGACTATGTCAAGGAATTTGACTATGTGGATCATAAAAAATTAAGGCTAACGTTGAGAAGAATGAGAATCCCAGAACACTTAATTGTGTCGTGAAAATCTTTTCCATACACCAAGAGGCAGTTTGAACAGAATAAGAGAACCTGCATGGTTATGTTTTAAAAATCAGGAAAGGTGTGATTCAGGGTTTTATCATTTCTTCATACCTATTCAATCTGCATGCTGAACAAAGCATTTAAGAAACTGGACTATACGAAGAACAATATGATATCAGGATTAGAGGAAGACTCATCAACAATCTGAGTTAAGCAAATGACATATTCTTGCTTGCAGAAAGTGAAGACTTGAAGCGCTTACTGCAGAAGATCAAAGACTATAGCCCGGAATATAGATTACATCTCAACACCAAGAAGACAAGTTTTTGCCCCTAGACCAATAGGCAACATTATGATATATGAAGAAAAGACTGAATTTGTCTATGATTTAATTTCTTTTGGACTCACAATCAAGATCCATGGAAATAGCAATCAAGAAATCAAAAGATGTGTTGCATTGGGGAAATCTGCTATCAAGGACCCCCAAAGTTCTAAAGAGCAAGGATGTTAGTGTAAAGGCGAAGAAGGTGTGCTCATCCAAGCTAGACTATTTTCAATTGCTTCGTACACCACTCACAGGTAGACAATGACTAAAGAAGACCAAATAAGAGCTGATGTCTTTAAATCACAGTGTTGGTAAAGAGTACTTGGTATCCTATGGACTACCAGAAGAACAAACAAATCTGTCCTGAAGGAAATGCAACCAGAGTGCTCCTTACAAGCAAGGATGATGCATTAGGTCTCACCTACTTAGGGCATCTTCTCAGAAGGAGCCAATCCTTAGAGGGAGACATTATGCTGGGAAAAGTGGAGTGTCAGAGAAAGAGAAGAAGACCTTCAACAGGATGGATTGATACATGACCTCCACAGTGGGCGTGAGCAAAACAGATGGCAAGGATGGTGTAGTAGAGGTCGAGGGTCAGATCTGTCATTAGTAGGGTTGTTATGACTTCTAGTCAACTTGGTGGCACCCAACAACAACAAACTTCAAGGGGGAAGATAGCTGTCTTTCTCCAGGGGAGCAGCCGGTGTCTGCTTCTGAGCTGACAGGGCATTTTAGATTAGATCCCTCATATTATTAGATTATATCCCATCCTAATCCAGAAGACGTCATCTTAACATTATTATACTGGTAAACTTTACAAAGAAATTCAACAGGGGTTAGAATGGCAGCTTATCTTTGAGTAGGGACACACACACACACACACACACACACACACACACACACACACACTCTCAATCTATAACTCTAAGTACCCACTTTTGAGGAAGTCCAGATCACCTCCAGAAGCTATAGCAATATATATTTCTATCAGTAATACAGAAAGAGGGTGCTCTGGTGGCCTAATGGCAAGGAGCTGCAGCACTGCAATCCTGAAAGCACACGGTTTGAGGCCACTGGCTGCTTTGCAGGAGAAGGATGGGCAATCTCTTGTGCGATTAACTGCCTCTGAAAACCCACCAGAGGGTCAGCTATGGGTCGGTTCCAACTCCATGATACACAAACAACAACAATATGGAAAGTGTCAAGAACGTGATTTCCCCATTGACTGTTCCCTCCTCTGCTTCCCCCAGTCATGTGTCTTTTTCTCCTAGGTCTTCCTGAGAGCATCTGGGTTCTGTACACAGTCCTGCCCATCCCAGCCAAGTGTCCAGGGATAGAGAAGCTCAAGGTTACATACAGTGGCAGCCCTGGATGCGGAACATTTCATTTTTTTACTTGCTGAAGCTCTTTCCTCTCCATTTCTCCAGCATGCTGCCTGGGATGAGTGAGTTTGCGTCTGACAGCTTCTTTGTGTCTTTATCTGTAACACACTTCACTTTCTCCCTAATTCAAAGAGCTGTCCTCCGCTTTGTACTTACCAAGTCCCCATGAACCACCCACAGCCCATCCCAAGGGTGTAGGATCTGCTGCATAAACAGGACTGGATGAATATTTAGAGGGTAACAGTATATTAACAACTTACGTGGCGGTTGTAATGATCCACAGTGAAATATCCCCTCACCTTTTGGTGAAATTATCATTCCAAACCACGGAATACATTAGGTTTTATGATCTGCCAGCTCCTTTGGGGAAATATTAATCTTGAAACATCATCTTCATATGACAGAGCAAGGAGTCCTCCGGGGCACAAGCTGTTTGAGAACGTTAACCGAGAATCAGAAATAGTTGGCGATTAATACTGGACTTTTGTTTATGGGCACAAATAAATCCCAAATCTAGGACTGACCTGTAAAATATCTGTCTGC
This sequence comes from Elephantulus edwardii, assembly GCF_000299155.1. Classification (NCBI taxonomy): domain Eukaryota; kingdom Metazoa; phylum Chordata; class Mammalia; order Macroscelidea; family Macroscelididae; genus Elephantulus; species Elephantulus edwardii. The sequence goes on from NW_006399802.1 coordinate 5,266,310, forward strand.
TGTGAAAACTCTGATTGCAAATGATGAAATAAGCAGACAATCTGAATTTAGAGAAGTGATTTGAGGAAGGCAGGATGGCAATGTTTAGATGCTACTATTTCACGAGCATAAATTTGTATGCTATTCAAATCTTCCTAGTCACCAATCAAAATAAACATGATAGAGATCAGGAGTTTATATGGATGGTGCACAGGCGGGGAGGTGTTGTTAAATGCATCTTGTGAAAGGAAGCAGTGTGGTTCCCTAGGATCATGGAAAGAGGCCTTCCTGTTACTCTTCTCTCACCCCTGGTGTGAGGAAGTGGCGAGTCTTGAGTCTGGAGTGGGGAGAGATAAGACGTGCTGGGGCTGGAGGGTTCCATGATGAGGCGAACACCGGGGGAGAATTCTCCCAGGAAGCACTGATCTGGACACTATGAAGACTCACGCATGCATGCTTGCCTCTCCACTTGATGGCCCTCGTCAGCCAACTTCCTACGTGTCTTCTGTGTGTGCAGTCCTTCAGGGCTCTCTGTGGCTTCCAGGACAAAGTCCAAATGTCAGAACTCCTCTCACGTTCAGCTGCCCTCCAGCTGTTCCAGCTCTGGGTGATGCTGTGTGTGTCCAAGTCTTTCTACTGTAGAGCCTCTGGGTGGACTAGAACTTCCAGCCTTTCAGTTGGCAGCTCAAATGTTAACTGTTTTACCTCCTCGGGGTCTCCACTGGATTCCTGTTGTCGTGTGCCCTCAGGTTGATTCCCACTCACAGTGACTCCGTGTGACAAAGTGGGGTTTCTTGGGCTGTGGTCCTTACAGTAGCAGACCTCTGTGCCTTTCCTTCCACGGAACAAACTGTGGGTTCGGACAGGCCTTGGTTAGCAGAGGAGTGTTTGACCGCTGCAACCACCAGGGTTCTTTCTGGAGCCTGGCTTTTAAAACGCTATTATTTGACCCCACCCCCTTTCATTTCCCATCACACCGGGCTCTTGGACTCAATACTCATCTCTCAGTGGTACCTTTTGTAACTTAGTAGGTTCCTGTCTAGAATGCTCTCCCTCCTTATGCCATTTGGTAGACAACTGCTCTTTTTGTAATCTGGCTCCAAGGTCATCCAGTCCGTGACCCCTTCTCGGAGGCTCAGGAAAAGGGTCATTTCTTCCTTCTCTTTACTTTCCAGTCAGAGGAAACAAGTCAAACTTTTGATTGGGCAAAATCTTATACACAAAGGAGGAAGGGACGATCTCAGCAGAAGCAAGGAGCTATTGTTATAGGGAGAACACTCCCACCATGAAATCTCTAAGCTTCTGAAGAATTTAGGAAAGAAAATGAATAAACAATCCCAAGTGGAGAAAGTCGGATGACTGGTTAGTGCCCTAGGAGGGAAGTCAGATGTTTTTACAATGAGGCCAGCCTGTTCTCTCAGAAGGGCCCTTATAGAAGGTTAGGATGTTGTTCTGCAAATGTTGCTACTAACTGAAAAGGTGGAAGTTTGAGCTCCCCTAGAGGGGCCTCAGAAGAAAAGCCTAGCTATTTGGTTTTGAAGAATCAGCCATTGGAAACCTTATAGAGGGAAATTCTAATCTCACAACAGACAGGAGGCCACCATGAATTGCAAGCCACAGCTCAGCAGCTAGTGTGTTGACCCAAGCTGGAGGCTGAGGGTGGCCCAATCTCCAGGGACAAGGGGGAAGTAGAGAAACACTGCAGTTTGATTTGGTGTTCAAGGATTATTTTCTGATTGAAGGAAGGAGACAAGCAATTCATTTAGTTTTATGAGGCCAAGGCTGGGACCTTGGACAGTCAGGATCTGGGCTTGTCATGATAAACCAAGGGACACGCTGAGTCTTATTTAAATCATGGGGGAGGGTTCATTTTACAGTAAGTTGTTTTCCTGAAGGTGGCTCTGGTGGCCTAGCATGTAGGGGTGTAAGCCTGGCTCAAAGGTAGCTCATTTCTGGTGGGTTGGATCCATTAGAGTTTCCTCAGGAGGAAAGCAGTCAAACTGAGTTGGTTCCAACTCAACGGCAATGAGTTTGAGGTTTTGTTGTCTTCTGGAACATAATGGTGAGGGGGTACTGTTTCCCAGTATCACACGGTTCAGGTAAAATTCTGCACTCAGCCTTGAACATCCCTCTCTCTCCCTGTCTTGTGACTGTGTACTCAGACAGGATGGGCTTTATCTCCTGGCTGTACTGGCACTGGATGTGGACAAGTGACAAATCTAGCAGGTGAGATGTGGCAGAAAGAAGTGAGATGGTTGGGAGCTCAGGCCACGTGTGCTTAGTGTTTACTTGTGCTCCTACAATTTCCCAGAAGAAAATGTTCCCGGGCAGTCGCTGTTCCAAGGAGAATATGGAGTTATGTGGAGCATATCTCAACCCAAACCAGTCCTGGAGCTAATTCCCCTGGCCTGGAGCTTGAGCAGGGCTGCCCCGCCAAGCCACACTTCTGCAGGAGAGGAAGAGAAACACTCAGTTTTGAGATGGTTTGTTACGCAGCATTAGTGCGGATATTGCTGACTAATGTATCAGCCCACCTGGAGACTGAGCCTCAGAGAAGAAGTGTAGGTGGAAGAAATCCCCTGAATTAAACTAAATCTATCTCAGAGAGGGCCTCGTTTGACAAGTGGCCATGTTTGCCATGGCATGGAAGCAGCAAAGCAGCATTAGAGGGTCGGAGGAATTAACTGAGAGACAGCAGAGAGGCTGTGCTGCTGGGTAAGTTATTCTATCTGTGGCCGAGTCAGCAGAGAGCTGAGTGCTGCTGGGTAGCTGCTGGGAGCTGTGTTGCTCCGTCAAAGACAGGTAGTTCAAATCCACCTACACTCCCTGGGAGCTTCAAATGCACCAGCTGCTCAGAGGGAGAAAGATGAACAATCTCCTGCCACGTGGTCTACAGCTTCTGAAAACCTGTTGGAGAGTGAGCTGCGAGTGGGTTCTGACTTAACAGCAATGAGTTTGGCATTTTTGTTGTCATTACATTAAAAAAAAAAACTAATACAAACTGGAGGCAATATAGGTGATGCAACAATAATGGCTTATGTTTTAGAATCCTGTCATTATAAAGGAAGAGTAACCAAGCGATGGAAGACGTTTTAAGCTTGGATTTTGAAGGAAAGTAGGACCAGTATTCCGCCTCTGCCTCTATCCTGATGGCTAATTGTGCGAACCTGGACCGGTGCTGTAACCTCCATAAGCTTTCATTGTTTTCATCTGCGCATTGAGGTGATCCACCTCATAGTCTTCTGGTACCTGGTGCATGATGGCACACCCTCACTAAACACACTGGTTTCTATGATTGTAGACAAGGGGTCTTCAAGGACCTATGGCAACATGACAGTCACCTCAGGGTGAGGATGACATGGTTTTCTTGTTTGTATGTGCTGATTTTTCTATAATGAATGTAGCTTCCTTTGGAATCGAGAGCAATAAAGGATGTAATGGAACACTAATAGAAAAATGATGTGAAGGTGCTCAGGGCTTTCTAAATATCTGAATTATTCTCCAAACTGAAATTAGAGTTCATTGTTCTGCTTCTTAGGTAATGCTTTTATGATTTCAATTTTTACAGCTTAGTTGAAAGGGAGCTCTGTTGGCCTCATGGTAAGGAACTGTGCTGCCAACCCAAAGGCATGTGGTTTGAATACACCAGCTGCCATTTGAGATAAAAAAGGGCAAACTCCTCTTGTATGATACACAGCTTCTGAAAGCCCATTGGACAGTAAGTTATGAGGCATTTCCAGCTCAACAGCATATAACAACAATGATAACAACAACTACGAGGAACTCTACAAGTAAGGAGAGCTCAGGTGGTGTAGTCTAAAGGGAGTTTGCACTGTTAACCCCAACCAAGGCTGCATCTCTCGTGGTTCGAATCCACCAGCAGCTCAGATGGGCAATCTCCTTCCAGTGCAATTTACAGACTACAAAACCTACTGGAAAGGCAGCTATGAGTTGGTTCTAACTCGATGGCAATGAAGATTTTTTGATTTGCAGGTAAATGTTGTCAAACAGCAGCAACACTAAGACCCATTGCCCTCAAGTTAATCCTGACTTAGCCTTGTCCCTGTGTGTTACTTACAGAACTGGGCTCCGGGAGGTTGTCTTGGCTGCCATCTCTAAGGAGCAGATGGTCAGACCTTTTTTTCTACAGTGCCACTGGTGATTTGAAACGCCAACCTTCTGGATAGTAGTTGAGTGAAAACAGTTTGTGCCACCCACCAGTTCCTTAAAATCGTTCCTTGTGTGTGTGTAGGACATATGTTGCTTTTGTCCAGATGGTTTGCCCCAAGGTCTTGGTGTAGGAGGGGCTCTGCGTGAGGGCAGCAGGCACATGGAACTGGGGAAGGGTGTGTTGGGTGTGGGGAGCTAGGCCTTCTGGAGAATGGGGGACAGGCTAGAGCATCCTGGGACAGAGAACAGAGTTCCTTTCTGGGCAAACAGACTCTTGTTTGTTGCTTAATTTGGAAAGAAAAAAAATCCAAAGTTACAGTGTGAATTTTAAGCAAAGTATATTTTTTCAAGAAAGTGACTAGCTGTACTTTCTTTGCAAATGGCTTAAAATCGTGTCTGTTGTTAGTTATGCAAATATTAGCAGGTAAAGATAATTTTATTTTTAACTTCAACAAACATATTGCCTGGCAGATTAAAGGATGGATTTGGAATGGTGCTGGTGGGTGGCTGAAGAGAAACACAACAAAGGATTCATTAAGGTCACCAGTTTTAGAGAGCTGATCTGTGACTATCTTTTTTCCTGTTTGCTTTCTCTTGCCATTTCCTTTTCCACTTTTTGTGTGTGTGTGTGTGGAATCTTTAAAGCTACTTTCTAGACATCACGGCTCTTAATCCAAATGTATTTTGACACAAATTTCCTAAAAATAAGAACATTTTCCCCTACATTACCATAAAACCATTATCATTATGAAATGGAACAATTACTCTATGTCCTTTAAAAGAAAACCTATATTCAAATAGGAAGCTCTTGTGGCCTAGTGGGTAAGGAACTGTGCTGCCAACATAAAGGAAAGCAGTTCATATCCACCAGCTGCTCAGTGGGGGAACAAACAGGCAATCACCTCTCTTACTATTTGTTGCCTCTGAAAACCCACTGGAAGGTCAGCTATGGGTCTGTTCTGATTTGAGGGCACATAACAACAACATATTCAAACACCTCCAAAATGATTAATATAGTTGTGTGTGGTTATGTATATAATTAATGGTGTTTATTTTTCTGTTCTTATATGCCATTCAGTTGGAATCCCAGCAGATAGCTGACTGTGTGGTTTTCTCGATAGAAGACTTATGCTAGCATATGACTTTATGGACAGAAGAATTATTTAGGCTCATAAAAATTTAGATGAGGAGTTTCATGGTTATTCATAAGGGAAAGTGGAGAAGCCTGGGGAATGAATGGCCCGAATAGGAGAGGTTACAGTGGGTTTTCTTTTTTCAAAATTTTATTTTATTAATTTTAATGAACATTTACAGAGATTTTGGATTTCCATTCATTCACTGTTGCAATTTTCTCCCTGCCCAGCCCTCTCCCTCAGTTTGCTCCTCTCTTTGAAAAGTAAAAGAAAAATTCTTTCATTGGTATACAATCCTCCCGTACCCCTCCCACCTCCCCGAGTACACTCCACTGTGCAACTTTAATTCTGGACTCTTGTGATAACCATAATATCCTATCATATATCTCTTTTAAATTGTTCTCTCCCTCCTCTGTTTCAATGCAGTATACATAATTTATCCAGTTTTTCTCAGTCTTACCCCAACCCTGATGTCAGTCCCATTCTACAACAGTGGCACCATGCAGTATTTGTCCTTTTGTGACTGAGATATTTCACTCAGCATAATGCCCTCCAGGGTCACCCATTTGGAATAATATTGCATGAGTTCCTGGTTTTTCAATGCAGCATAGTATTCCATTGTGTGAATATAGCATAACTTCTCTATCCATTTGTTTGTTGATGGGCATTTGGGTTCTTTCCAGCTCCTTGCTATTGTGAACAAAGCCGTGATAAACATGGGTGTGCATATATCTGCTTGGATATCGGTTATGGTCTCTTTAGGGTATATTCCCAGTAGTGGAATTGCTAGGTCAAATGGTATCTCTATATGCAACTTTTTGAGAAAGCGCCATACCACCTTCCACAGTGGTTGCACCATTTTACACTTCCACCAACAGCGAATAAGGGTTCCACTTTCTCCACAACCTCGCCAGCATTTGTTGCTTGCTGTTATGTTAAATTTTGCTATGCTGTGTGGGGTGAGATGATATCTCATAGCTGTTTTGATACCGTGGGTTTTCAGAGGCAGTGAACAGCACAGGAGGAGATTGTCCATCTTGCTCCTGTGGAACATCTGGTGGATTTGTACATTTGCGTTGGCAGTTCAATTCCTTACCACTACTTCACCAGAGCTCCCTTAGGACCAAGCCATCAATTTCACTAATTTTCAGTTACTTAGATCAGCGCCTTTACCCCCACCCCTTTCAGTGAGATTATTACATATATTTGAACACACACACATGCACACACAATCTCCTGGATTTTCACTCTCAGTCTCCTGGAACTTTTTCCAATCTTCTCCCTTCCCTTCGCTTTTTCAACATTCCTATCTCCTTTCAAAACCCCTGGTTTGCCTCTGCTAGCCCCACACTTGGTGTTTTGTTGTCATGGAGCTGATTCCAGCCCATGGAGATTCATATGTGTCAGCATGGAAACTGCTTCATGAGAGGTGGTCTTCTTCCGGAAGCAAGTTACCAGTCCAGCCTTTCAGGCAGCTCTGAGCTGGGCCAGTAGGTGAGCCCTTCCCCATCTGCACCTCTGGGGAGTCTTTCATTTGGCTCAGCCCAAGCACAAGAGCCTTTGATACCTACACTGAAAGAGCAATAGTGAGTTCTTCCAATCAAGCAGTGGTAGCCCTTTATTAATAAGTTCTTTCATCAGGATGAAATGTCAAAATGCTAAATTAACTAAAAACTACAGACGTGGATATGAGAAGGAAGAAAAGGAGGCAATGGAGCAGCAAACACCATCCTTAGACACAGAAGGTCATGAGGACTGGCTGTAGAGCTGGCTGCAACCTTCCTCATGCCACAGCCATGGAACTGAGCAGAGATGTTCCACAATCAGTAAGTGACTTTAAACATTATGACCTAAACATGTCTTCAGTTAAAAAATAATAATAGTACAAGAATACATTTGAAAATCACCCACTCCTGCCTGGAAGGTGATCTAAAGAATGTTTTGAAAGTTACAGTGATCCTTGCGGCTCTGGGGGTGAGGGAGGAAGCCTAAAGTTTGAAGTGACATCTGTCATCAACTGTGTCCCTAGAGACACAGAGGAGGCCTGATGGTCACTTCTTGCCTTTGATAAGCAAGCACCTTTCTTATTCTAATGACACCTTTCCCTAAAGGAACTTTTTCAGCTGTCCTCCCCTCACCCCCACCCTTCACATCTCCTTTTAACAGGAGCTATAAGCTTGTGAACAGTGTCCCATTTGGCTGGTTTAATTGGGAAAGGAAACCTGTGGAGAGTCTTCCGTGGGGCGAGTGTCTCAAACATCCAAGATTATCTCCCTGTCACCTTGTGACCTGTCTCCTTCATGCCACCTTTTAATTTTGGTAGCAATTATGGTGTATCTGGATAATGCCCATTAGCATATTCATGGTCATCTCTTCATATTTATTGTCCGCACAACTCATTAATCTTCATCTACTTTGTGTGCTTGACAGCTCAATCTATTTTGCAATCGCTGGGAAGCAGCCATGGCCCCCCAAAGCCTTTGTTTTCCTGTAAATAAACTGTGTTGGGGACCAGAGGACAATGCGACGTCCGTGGTGATTGACACCAGCCACGGCTCCTAATCAGGATGGGACTCCATTGCCAGCTGAGTCAAGTGCATGATGGGGCCATTGTTCCGACGATGCCAGGGCAAGAACACACACAGCCAGTCACCTTCGCAAGATGGGCTGATTGTTCTTCAAGATTAGACCGAGTTGCCTTATTATCTGTCCCAGACAACAAGGCATCTCACCCAAACAGAGGCATTTGCAGGGACGGCCAGTGTACTGGCCAGATTTGAATTGCTAATGCATAATCTGCCTGGCACAGATGTGCAATGAATATTTGGATGTTGTTTTGCCCGTCAGTGGAGGAGGATGAATTGATGAGGTGATGAGTATTCAGTGATGGGTCCTGGATGTTGGCCAACAGCAGAGTTTGAGCACTTGCACTGACAATAGTCAGCTGACCCCCCAAAGCGCCTTTGCTGTAATTCAGTGGCAAATCCGACTGCAGTCTATTTCTGATTGGTGGAAAGTTCTCATTCAGTTTTAGTGCGATTAGTTATTTTGCTATGTTTCTCAGACTTAGGAAAGAGATAGAAGTTAACATTATTTTGCCTTTACTTCCAACTTTTGAGGTCTGAGTAACGGAACTGGAGCTGACCTCTGGGGAGCTGACTGATGGGGTTTGAATGCTGCTCCCATTTCTAGCTCATTTGAACTCTTGGTGCTTCATCAAAACAGTTTCCTCATCTGTGGGGTTTTTTTTAAAATTAATTTTCATTAAAGTTTACAGAGACTTAGGGTTTCCAGTCATTCATTGTTGCACTTTTCTCCCTGCCCACCCCGCCCCTCCAATTTACTCTTCTCCTTGTCCTCATCTGTTTTTAATGCTACTTACTGTGTAGCTTGCTATAAAGAATAAATAAGTACTAGAGAAGTACCTAGTGATAGTTAAGTGTTGACAAATTTTACCTATCACCCTGTTACTGACCATTTGATCTCTGTTACTCTGATCATAGTGCTTGGCTATACTAGAAAGAAACCAGAACTGGCTTCATTATCCCATTCGTTATTATGCTAATGTGCATGGTAGATTTGCAATAGATTGCAACGTTTCTCCTACTTATATGATCATGGACACCTTCTTAAGCCATTCACATTTATTTTCCCTGGTGCATGCTTCAGGAAAAGTCGTTTATAAAAAATGATGACAAAGCTTGGAAAGAAAAAACACATAACTCAGTAATTTCTTATACAATCAAGCTATTTATAAATGAAAGCAAGTGAACCAGTTATGGGAACATATATATTCTATAAAAAAAACCCCCAAAACAAAACCAAAAACCCCCAGCAAACCAACTTTAAGGGTATGCTTTACATGAAAAGAACATTGAACCTAAATTAGGAACGCAAGAATAGCCAATAAGAGCTTACAAGAAGTAGATAAGAACTTACGTGAGACCATTTGATTGTGTTGGAATAAACTGAAATAAACTATATCACAGACCGTCAAAAGAACAAGTACATCTGCCTTGAAGGGAGAGCAACCAATGTGTTCAGAGGGAAGGATGGTGGCAAGTCCTCTAACTTCAGGCATATTTTTCAGGAGGAACCAGTCCCTAGAAAGAGACATCATGCTGGGAAAGGGTGAGGGTCATCAAAAGAGGGCAAGATCCAGGGAAGTCTGGTAGCCTAGTGGCAAGAAGTTGCACTGCAATCCCAGAGGTGCATGGTTCAAATCCACCAGATGCTCTGCTAGAGGAGGGGCAATCTCCTCCTGTACTAGTCAGATCTGATTTGACAGTACACATAAAAAAATAAAAATAACTTTTTTAAAAAAGAGAGAGGAAGATCCTTAAGGAGATGGATCAAAACAGTCACGACCACAATGAGAGATCATGGGGACGGTGTGGGATGGGGCAAGCTTCAGATCTGTTATTCAGAGGGTTTTCATGAGTGCTAGTCGACTTGATGGCACGTAACAAGAACAACACACACAGCTGAAGAAAATATGTTGTCCAAATTAAAGTAATAAGATTCAAATAGTAATAAGATTCAAATAGTAATAAGATGAAAAGTCCTAAGATTAAAATATTTGAAATAATATGCAGAGGTCTGCAGTTCAAATCCACTGGTTGCTCCATGGGAGAAAGATGGACAATCTCTTTCCTTGTGATTTACTGCCTCTGAAAACCTGCCTGCTGGAGGGGACACCACAACAATCTACAAGTGGGCAGATAGGTGAGATGAACACATACAGATATGGACAGGGGAAAGAGACGTATAGAATCATAGACAGGTCTGGCAGGCAGTGTGTGTATACATTTGTATATGCTGTGGATCTGAGTATATAGTGGAAGCAATAGGGGTCAAAGCTATATATAGACTTAACCATCACCAAATCCTTGATCAGGAAAGGGGTGTGTCAGGGATGTGTTCTGTCTCCATACCTTTTCAATTTGTATGTGGAACAGATCATTTAGCAAGCTGGACTTTATGATGAGGAGGAAGACTCATTAACAACTTACTTTATACAGATGACACAACCTTGTTTGCTGAAACTGAGGAGGGCCTGAAGCATTTGCTGCAGAGGATCAAGACTGTAGTCTGCAATATGACTTGAAGCTCAGCATCAAGGGTATGAAGATTCTCACCACTGGGCCAACTGGCAGCAGCACCATGATAGATGGAGAAGAGATTGTTAACAACTTCAGATTGCTTGGTTCTATAATCAATCATAATTCTTGGCACCAGCAGTCAGGTAATCAAAAGGTGAATTGCATTGGGAAAATCTGCTGTCAGATACTGCTCCAGAGTACTGAAGAGCAATAATGAAAGTCTAGAGATTAAAGTACCCTTGATCCAAGCCGTGGTCTTCACAATTACTAATTATATTTTATATTATCAATTCATGCACCAGAGAGCTGAAAGTTAACCAAAGATGACGGAAGAATTGATGCCTTTGAGTTGTGGTGCTGAAGAACAACAGTATTGCACATACCATGGAGTGCCAAGAAAAACAGATCTGTCTTGGAGAGAGTAAAACCAAGTGTCTCCTTGGAGAAAAGGAGTTTGAGACTCTGTCTCACATATTTTGGGCACATGGCCAGGAGGGACCAGTCCTCAGAGAAGGATATCATGCTTGGATGGATGGAGGGACAGTGCGGGAGAGGAAGACCCCAGATGAGATGGATTGACACAGTAACTGGGGTAATGGGGTAGGTGTTTTGGTGATAGACTGGCTCAGCACAGGGCAGGGTTCAGAGCTATTGTGCATAGGGTCGCTATGAGTCACAGGTGACTTGATGGTACATAACAACATCAAGTCTTGCTTTATCAACTCAAATGATAGCACATGATCTAAGAGGGGCTCACCATAGTTCACTTTTCAATTTCTGAGAAGGCTGTTTCTGATGGACACTTTAAAATGAAGATCTTGTTATTGGTGGTCATGTTTCCTGTGGCCTTGCACCACTCAAGGAAGTTTTTTAAGTCATGTATTAAAAGGTAGTGCTGTGATAGCCATTTGAATTCTTAGCTCCATTTGAACCTCAAGCCCAGTCACGTCCATGCTCACCATTAGGCATGTAGAATGTGAGGTAACTGGTACAGATTCTGCATCCTGGAAGGTTGAGGTTACAGCAACGACTTTGAGGACTATATGCAAAGGTGAGTGAGCAAAGGAAAACAGCAACATGAGAGCAAGACAGGGTCGGAGTATTTCTGCTTCTAGTTCACACTTCCTTGTGTGTGTGTGGGGGGAACATTTTCTAGCTGGATTCCATGACTCAACTCTTAAGTCTTTTGAGTTAAACTTCCATTTCTGATTCTTGCAAGCCAAGATCTTGATAAGAGCCTATGAAATCCTGAGCTGTGCTCTTATATATGCATCTCAGCTGCTCTGAGACCGGGGTCAGGAAAGGAGGACTGGGAGGTGAAGGGACATCAGCATTGCTTTTAGGATCAAAGGACAATGAGAAGACAGAAGAGCAAGCTGTTCACCAGAACGATTTCTTTCGTTTCATAGAACATGGAAGTACATGTGACACTTGCTCGTCAAAGACCAGGCTGAAACACTGCCAGCAGCTCTGGTGGATCAGGCAACCGTGGACCGAAACCTGGCTGTCACTTGTGGGTCACCTGTCCTGGGGCAAGTTCATCTCTGTGAGGTTCTTTATTCCTGGGTAAAATGGGCCTTACACCCACCTCATAAAGCTGTCCTTAAATGAAAAGGACAAAAATGACAAAGCTTTTTCAAGTGGAGAACGCATCTCAAGGGCAAAGTCAGCTACTGTGATAAATTTCACATTGGACTCCAGAAGCAGACCTGATACTGACCATACCCAGCCTTCTCTGAAAAGGGTCATGTGGGCAAGCTGCTTAGCCATGCTCATTTATAAGGCAGGAAGGGTATCTATACTTTACGGATTTTGCAGAACGTTGGCTATATAGCTCATCATTTATGACACCGAATAAGCACCAGTAAAATGACTATTAATAAAAAACTGAACCCAAACCTGATTGCCAGAGTGTATTCCCACTCCCACTGACCCTGGGGGCACAGCAGGGCTGCCTCATGTTTCCAAGGCGACTCTGTGACTTCATGCTCCCACCACGGTTGGCATGTTTGAACTGCTTATTTTCTGACTAGCAGCCAAACACTTTAGAACCCTGTGCTTCCAGAGCTCCCCACCATTATTAAAGCCCTTGGCAATTCATCTTCATTGCCCTGTGATTTCTCGTGCCCAGATTTCAGCTTTGTTTCAGGTGTTGGTGTAAATGGACAAAGCACCACCCATTGACACTGCACCTTCCAAAACAGCAGTCTGTAGTCACCATCTGTCAGTTGGGGCTCCAGACTGTAACGGGTGAGTCTTGTGGCCCATGAACTAGTCAATTTTGGAAGGACCTACATAAAAAATGAGCAATCAGTTTCCATGCTTGGCATAAATAGTAATCAGTTAGGCGTTGAGTCTGTCCATCCTAAACCCAGTGGTCACAGTTGGGGACAGTTTTGGAAAAGACTGTAGCCTCAAAGAAACAGGCCTTGAGCCACAAAATGTGGACAGCCTTTACTGGATGATAATGGCAAAGAAACCAGAACACAATAACATATATGTCATTCACAAATGCCTCAATCTTACATAACTTCTTTTTGGCATAGTCATTTAATGATAATACTTCCATGATATAGACTAACATAATCTCAATTTTCATTCATTGAAAAGGTCAAGTCCCGAAACGATAGCATAGCATAAACCCTGTTTGATTTTTAGCATCCAAATTAAAAATAACAACCAGTTTTTGTTGGATTGACTTGTGAAACTCCACGTGAAACGTGTCCTGTAACTTCCTTGGCTGATTTTTTAATAAGTTGCCAGGTCTTTCTTCTGAGGCACCTCAAAGTGAACTTGAACCTTCAATCTTCTACTTATTACCTGAGCAAGTTAACCTTTTACATCACTCATGGACTCTATACAGTCCATTTGTCATTATTAGCTGCCATGAAGTTGGCCCCTAGTTCATGGTGACCACATGCAAAAGGAGGGGGGGAGGTTTGCACCTCTGATTATGTGCTATTAATGCAATGTCATCAGAACACCTATATTAAGAAAGTATAGATTACAATTATTTCACTTTACAGAAGTAACTGAGACACACAGGAGATACGAAATTTGCCCCAAATCACAAAGGCTGTCAGCTTCTTACCCATGCTCAAGTTAATGAACAGGGAGTCTTTGGCCAGTGATCTCTGATTTTTAAAAATGCAAGTTTAGTCTGAAAGGTTTATTGATGAGTTTTGTATGCTTATTATTTGTAGTTTCTTAAGACTCATTTATAATTCAGTTACGGTAAGTGAGGCTAGTTGCTGAGGAGATTCCGAAGCAGGACAGTGCCTGACAGCAAGGGGCGGGGCTGCCAGCGGAGAGCAAGAGGGAAATAATGAATTCTCAAACAGCGCCATGAGGGCTGGAGAAGCCGGAAGGGAGAGCTCTCCTCTGAGGTAGGCACAGGGACAAGGGCGGGTTTACAGAGTGGCATCTGAGCTAGACTCAGGAAGAGAAAAAGCAATTCTGTCGTAGAGCTGGGAACTTCGTTATTAATACACAAGTATTACGAAGCTGACGACTCTGGTGACATTAAGCAGCTCTGATGAGATACACACTCTGCGCTTGCCAAAACTCCCTCTTCATTCTACCACTATTTATGCTTGTTCTCTGACTCAGGCATGGTTGTTGCATTTACAAAAATGTAAAAGCACATGACAAAGGCCAAAAGTGAAAATTCTATTTTGTCCTACTATGTAAGATACACATATATTACTGTCATATATCATTGTGCAAAAACAAAGATCATCCCTGAAAAGAAATACAGCGTGCTCTGCTATGGACCTAAGCATGATTTCCTCGCAGAGGACAGCGACCAGTTAGGTTTCTGTGAACTCTAATAATCCTGTTTTGTTACTCTGACCTCCTATGAATCAGCTTTGATACGAGACACCAATTATCAAAACCACATCAAAGCACAATACAATTAAAAATTTATAGTCATTTTAAGAAAAATATAGTATTTCTGCCAAGTTTGAAATGGTACAGTTAAACCTTAATATTGGTTAGGGAATGATTACAGCATAAAAGACATTTTCTTCTGAAAAAGTAGACAGGGTGGCGGGTAGTGGATAGGAAGGCCGTTTAAGTTTTATTTAGTTAAATCTCTTCTGTAGTAGAGTCTAGACTTTTTTATTTCAGACCTATAAACCACAGAAATGCTATTTAGGAATGTAGCTTAAAGACCTTAAAAACAATTAGGTTATTTGGGCAGTTTGGTGACATACTGGTAAAGTTGTTCTGCAAATGCTTCAGAGGAAAACTTTTCCTTCACCCTGGCCCTTCCAGCCAGTCCCATTGTGGCTTTCAAGGAGGGCTTGTGGAGGAACTTTTCCATGGCTTCTGAGAAGTGCACTGGATCAGGCTCACAGAGAAACCCAGTGACATTGTGCAGAACAGACTCCAAGGGCCCACCTGAATTAACAGCGATGACAGGGCACTGCATGTACATGGCCTCCAGAGGAACGATGCCAAAGTGCTCGTTGCTTGGTGTGTAAAGCACACACGTGCAGCCATGGAGGAGTGAGATTTTCTGCTTGTCTGAGAACGAGCGCAGGAAGGTCACATGCTGGCCAAGGTCACATCGCTGGACCATACTTTTCAACTCCTGATAGTGTTCCACGTTCTCCAAGACTCTCTCATCATAACCACCTGCCATGACCAGATGAACTCTGTCCCAGTCTTGGGCTGTCACTCTTCCACGCAGCTCTACCAGGGCTTCCAATGCCAAGGGCAGATTTTTCTTCCTTTCATATCTATTGATGGAGAGGAATAGGACATTTTTCCCTTTGGGGACTAGGTCATCAAGCTTTTCAGGAACAGCTGAGTCAAAGCTGGAGAAATTCAGGGACGGGTAGAGGACATCAGGGTCTATGTGTGACAAGGTCTTAAAGGTGTTCTTAAAAACATTAGCTGTAAACCGGCTGTTGACCACGATGCAGTCAGCCAAGCCTGTGGTGTGTTCCTCTATCCAGTCAATTGGGGCTCTATACAGCCTCTTAAGGAAAGAATCTCTCTTGGTGAGCAGCATATCAGGGAAGTGACAGTAAAACAGGATCTTCTTCCGTCTCCTGGCCAGCCGGAGCACTGGGATACAAGCAGACACCTAGCCAAAGCAAAACCACAGATGGGTTATTAATTCAATTTCAACCAAATCAAAGTACAGGCACCCACCCAAACTGCAAGGTTCATGCTCCCAAAGGGTCACATACCATTGTGTTCCCCCAGACTCTTACTCCACTCAATGTATAGAGTATAAAAGGTCACCAGCCATCTGCAGGATGAGTGCTAAACTTACATGGTAGAAATAAAAATGACAGAACTTCTTCGGAAGGCAAATTTAGCAATTGCTTCTGACATTAAACCTCAATAAACTCTCTGGCCAAAGTGCATTTCTAAGGGAAAAACAAGTTTCCTTACATTCAAACAAAAGTGTATTTTCTAGCCACTCCAAAGAATGAAGTGAATGTCCAATACTGACATATAAGGATGTCCTGAATAGAACACTTTGGGGGGAAGGGGGAAGAAAAGCAGGTTGGCCAAGTGTTGTTGTTAGCTGCTATGCAGTTGGCACGGTAACCTTAAGGGACTAGACCACTGTGATGTGCAGTGATTTCATGGGCTAGTTTTTCAGAAGTAGATCACCAGGCCATTTTTTGCAATAGTCATTCCATTTCATTATCCATGAATCAGAACAGAATCAAAGCTGACCCACATATCATGGTTCTGAAGTTGTGCACTGAATGGGAAGAGGTTGCCTATCTTTCTCCTGGAGCCTCTGGTGGAACCAAACCAATGGGATGACACACAGCCTCCGGGTCAGCACTGTTCAATTCCCTACAGCTTACACCACCCGAGGCCTCTATCGTCAATAGGAAGTGTGCTAAAATCTCTACTTATACAGATAATGCATATCCATAGGAACACATATATTCTGGGAGAGTCCAGGCAATTTCTGGAAAGAATGGAGAAAATGTTAACAGTGGCTATTTGAAAATTTAATAATGAACAAATGTTACTTTGGGGAAAAAAACTCACAAAATTTAAGGGGTATAAGGTTGGCACAGGATAGAGTAGGTTTAGGATCGCTATGAGTTACAAGCATATAAGAAGGAAAGTCTAGAACAGATAGATGCCACATCTACGTGTGCCTTATTTAACCAAGATAAAAACCTTGGACTTTTTCTGAAGAGTGTGATGGAAAGTCATGTTACAGATTTAATAGACGTATGACATGCTTAACTTTGTGTTCTCAACAAATGAGAGACTTTCAACATTGGGATGAAGATGGTTTAGAGTCAAAAGAATGATGGGGAAATGGGAGGTGATGTCTGAGTTACTCAGAAGTGACTTCTAAAGTTAGTTTCTTGAGTTCCGAGGCCCATCTGCTTAATAATC
Source organism: Elephantulus edwardii (assembly GCF_000299155.1). Taxonomy (NCBI): domain Eukaryota; kingdom Metazoa; phylum Chordata; class Mammalia; order Macroscelidea; family Macroscelididae; genus Elephantulus; species Elephantulus edwardii. The sequence continues at coordinate 5,283,081 of NW_006399802.1, forward strand.
TGAAGGTAGAGTTAAAATACAGACTTCTAGGACCCACCCTAGGGCTCCAGGACAAAAACGCTGGAAGGCAGAACACCGGAATCTGCGACAATCGTAGTATCATTCTCAACTCTTGATTTCTGCAGATCAGATCTTCCTGAGCCTCAGACTCGGAGAGGACCCAGAGGGGGACTCAAGAAGTAAAGTGGCACGCTGCCATTATGAGAAAATGGTAGCGAAGGCCTGGACCCGAACTCGTTCGCACAGAAGAATAGCAGGGCCACTCAGCCGACACCTCACCTGGTCGCACACGACCACGTCGAACTCCACGCCGCTCAGGAGCAGCACGTAGAGCGCCAGGTAGACCATGCGCAGGTAAGCGCAGAGCGCGGCCCCGCGGCCCCAGCCCAGGCTGCGCGGCAGCCAGTCCCCGGCGCAGTGCACCGGCAGCTCGCGGCTCTCGGCGAAGCAGTGGCCCGGGTCGTAGTGCGCCGTCCAGATCTGCACAGCACAGCCGCGCGCCCGCAGCGCCAGCGCCGCGTCCAGCACCAGGCGCTCGGCGCCGCCCACGCCCAGGTCCGGGTGCAGGAAGAGCACAGACGGGCCGTGACCCGGGTCCCATGCCCGGTCCGGCTTACCCGCCATGGCCGGTGACCTGCGCCCGGGGGCCGGAGGAAGTTCCCCGGAAAGCCCTGCGGGATCCTCACCTAGCTGGCCACGCAGGGGCTGCCTGGCCCCGCCCCGTGGTGCGTACGTCCGTTAGGACACATCAGCGCAAATATCTAGGCGTCTAGTAAATGCCGGATAAAACGTCTGGCCCGATATCAATTGTATCCTCTTCTTGGCATGACGCACTGCCCTGTAAAGGACTTTTTATCTAAAGGAAGGAGATATTGTACTTGTAATTTTTTTCTAGGGTAGCCGAATAGTCTTCTTGAGGAAGATTTATACAGGCAAATAGTTGGGACTACTCAGGAGTCCTTAGAATCAGCGAGGCCCCGGCCAGCGGGCCTGGGGGCGGGGCCTGACCCAGTGTCTTCAGTTGCCGACTCTGAGGGCTGCTTCGGTGCTCGCTTTCTTCAGCTTCCTGCAACTCTCCGCAGTTTCCAACATGGTATGGTGACCTCAACCTCCACCCCTTGATCCACAGGCGTTCTGACTCCTGCTTGTGTCCTACTTTCATCCCGCGTCTCCTTCCTTTCCCCTCGATCCTGGTGCGGGTCCCAGCTGTCAGGGTCCGAGGGCGTGCTCCTGGCGCTGACCCTTCTGTCCCCTTGTCTCCCTCTTTTCACAGCCTGGTCCGACCCCCAGTGGCACTAACGTGGGTTCTTCAGGGCGTTCTCCCAGCAAAGCAGTGGCGGCCCGAGCGGCAGGATCCACCGTCCGGCAGAGGTGAGGAAGTGTGTCCCTGACCCCGGGCTGTGGGTCGTGAAATTCTTAGGTCCTGGGAGGAAGGTCCTGGGCTGTCAAGATTCACTCCGGCAAAATGAGCTCAGGTGACGTGGCTGTAGCGGCGATTGCAGATCTTTTGGTTTTGCATGCCTGGAGAAGGTGGAAGCATTTTCTCAATCCGGGCACCACTCTCCAAAGAACGTGAACAAACCGAGTAGAGTCAGAGCCAACTTTTGGTAACACTGTGTCTTCAGTCAGAGTTTTGTACTTACTTTCCTATTCGGAGGTCCCAGACACACTCAATTTAACATAATTTGTCTGCACAACATTCATTTTTTTCATCCCCAAATGGCAACTCTCTGTTGTGACACTGCTATCCATTTGTTCACCCAAGCCAGAAACTTCAGCATCACTTTGGATTTTCTCCATCCAGTCGTTTTCCAGACCTTAAAATCTGCCTGGCAGCCTTCTTGTTAGTTCTTCTCTCCTCTAGTTCCATTGCCTTATTTTGGTGTTTATTGTTAGTCCTCAGTCCATTTCCACTGAAATCTGACCTCCACTCTGATTTTTTCTAAAAATACATCTGTGAGTGTCTGCTTCAAGGTATCTGGAACTGACATTCCTTGAAGATAACCCGTATGTCTTGACAGCAGTCTTTCCCTGGGTCTAGGAGGTTCTGAACCCAGGGCCCAAGAGTACATTCCACTGGCACTTTTTGACTGGAGTAGGTCCTCATGTTTCTTTTGATGTTAAATTTCTTTTATATCCCAAAAAGATAGACTCCATTGACCATCAAATTCTGTAGAATTGCTTTACCAACATTAGAGATTAAGAATATTACCATTTTGTCATTTTGTTTTTTTTTTTTCTTAAAAAAACTCCATTTCTGTTTGAGCAAGGAGTAATCAACCTAGGCTTTGGGTTGTTAGGAGGTCAGTGAGAAGATTACCGAAAAGAAAGGGAGGTACATGATTTCGTAAGTTCCATGGGCTAATGGCTCTGATTACTATTATCTGAAAGTTGATGCAGTCATACAAAAATTAGGACTAGCTACTTTTTGAATGATAGTAAATGTCTTTTTAAAGGCAATTACAGGGTAATTTTGTGTTAGCCTATTAGTATATGGGTGCAAGAATCTGAGGCACGTAAAAATGAAATAACTAATGCATAAGTGAAATGTGAACGTTTCTTGGCAGAGGAGTAGGTTAACATTCAGTGTAGCGCAGAGGTCAGTATACCTGACACTCAGATGATGTTTTTATACACTGAGAAACCCTACTGTATTTCCATTCTAGGATCATTTTTTTTTTTTTTTAGTATTGCTTACTGTACTATTTTATGAGTAGACTATCTAAGAGGGAGACTCAGTGACCAGAAAGAAAGCGTAAAGTAGATCCCAAACGGATAGTTAAGAGATTAGTGTGGGCTTTGCAGCCTCTGCCTGGTTTCGTAGTTGAGGGATAGGAGATATTTTGGGTACATTTTTAAATTTCTAGGTGTCCTGATTTCCAAATCATCTGCTATGTCCCTTGAGCCAGGAGAGAGAGGGAATCTTAAAATAGGCCAGATTGTGAATCCGCTATGGCTTGTGTCCTGAACTCTGGTGGCTTAGTGGTAAGGGGTTGTCCTGCCAACCCAAAGGCATGTGGTTTGAACTTACCAGCTGCTGTGCAGAAGGAAGATGGGTAGTTTGCTTCTGTGCAATTTACTGCCTCTGAAAACCCACTGGAGGGTGAGCTGTGAGTCAGTTCTAACTCTGTGGTAAACAGCAACAGCAGCAACAAAGCTTCTATAAATCTGGGAAACTGTAGACAGGAGAAAGCATCTGGTGGCTAGCCAAAAGGTTAGTGATTCAAAACCCCAGCCGATCTAGAGGAGGCAAATGAGGATTTACACTGTAAAGATTTACACCATTTGAAAACCTCATCAGCAGTCCCACGGCCATCCCACAGGATCATTGAGCTGGAATCAGCCTCAAAGCAGCGGGTTTTGCAGACAGGAACTGGAGTTGGGAGGTTGAGGGAATAGTGGAAAGTTGTCAGGGCTTAGTCCTATCTCAGTTGATGATTAATCTTGTCCATACTGGATCTATCTTCTAGTTGAAGGTCCTTTTTTATGGAGGAGGTGGAAAATGGTGCAGTGTTTACCACTTCTTTTTTGTACACTGATTGTGTTCCCTCCATCATCTTTTGATGCTTCCTGCGTCATTCAGTATTTTGTTGATAGAATCCTTTAGTATTACAGTTTAAGGTTTTACATTTTTCTCTTGTTCGTTCATCTTGAAAAATGCCAGACATGTCCTTCCTTTTGGTTTCCTAAATGCCAGCTCTTTGCACATTTTATTATAATACTTCTTTGTCTTAAACTTCTTAAGGCTGCTATATCAAGGTATCATAAAGTCTATACATGATATAGATTTGTTTCATGATTTTAGAGATTATATATCAACCTTAAGAAAACAAAAAATACCATTATGCCCCTAGGCAACGTCATGATAGAGAGAGAAGAGAGAGAAATTGTCATTGATTTTTATCTCACATGGATTTACAATCAGCACACTTGGAACCAGCAGTCAGGAATCAGAAGACACACTGCACGTGGAAAATCTGTTAGGGACCTCTCCGAAGTGCTGATGAGCAGCAGTGTCAGTTTAAAGACGAAGGTGTGCCAGATTGAAACTATGATTTTTTTTTTTCTCAATTACTTGCTCCGCATCTGAAAGTTGGACAGTGAATAAAGACGACAGGAGAAGAATCAAAGACTTTGAGTTGTGTTGGAGAGAGTATGAATGATGAATGTCCCGTGGACTGCAAAAGGAACAAATACATTTTGGAGAAAGTGCAATCAGGGTGCTCCTTGAAAGCAAGGATGGCGAAACTTCGTTTCATGTACTTTGGGCATATTAGAGGGACCAGTCTTGGTAAAGGACATCATGCTGGGAAAGGTGGAGGGTCAGCAAAGGTGGGGGAGACCCTCAGCTTGTTGAGTTGACACAGGAACCTTAACAAGGGACTCAAATATACAGAGATGCTAGGAATGGCACAGGAGGGTGTAGGGTTCAGATCCGTTCTTCATAGGGTTGCTATGAGTTGTAGTCAATTCAGTGGCATCTGGGAACAGTAATGGACTGGATTCGAGGGAGCTCTGGTGACCTATTGGTATGTTCTGTTCTGGAAACTGGATACATTTGCAGCTTATTTTTTTTAAAAAAATCACCAGATGCGCCTCTGGAGGGGGGGGGGCAGTCTTCTCCTGTGTCATTTGGATCCAACTCAATGGTACACAACAAGAAAAAAAAAAAAAGAGAGTACATGGATGTACATTTTTCAAAGAGGGGTTTTATTAGCTTCTCAGAAACACATGTGGAGAGTGAAATGCATTGCTCCAGTGTAGAGGTTTGACGTTGACAGTGCACAGGGCCTAGAGATAGAACTGGGCTGTTGTCCTACTTTGGCCACTTGTTAGCTGTGTGACCTTAGGGACTTTGCCTCACCTCTTCTGAGCCCAGTTTTTTTACTTATGAAATGGAAACAGTGACACCTTTCAGGGTTATTGTCCACATTAGTACCTGGCAGTGGTTGTCACAGTCAGTAGTGGTTATCACAGTTAGAGGAATAAAACAGGAAGTATCTCCAAAGAGGGTGGTTTTCTTTGATTTATTTATTTTCCCAACAGTGTAATGATAGCACGTGCTCTACGGGATTGTAAGGATTTCCACAAAAAAGAAGTTTGTGATTATTTTCCTCTCTTACAGGAAAAATGCCAGCTGTGGAACGCGGAGTGCAGGGCGCACGACCTCAGCAGGCACTGGGGGGATGTGGCGATTCTACACGGAGGATTCACCTGGGCTCAAAGTGTAAGTCTCGACAACAGACCTTGTGCTCTGGTCCTTTTTGACTTGCGGTGTGGCTGGGCTATCTGTCTCTGCCACCAGTGGTGCCTGCCTGGATGACATGTGATGAGTTTGGGGCCAAATGGGTTGGGTTTGGTTTACTCATATATCAACTGATGAGACGCATTGGGCCTGGGGATGACATCTCTTCATGCATTGAGTGAGAGGGTGGGCAGCTCTTCATGTGGTCGTGTCAGAATAAACAATGGGAACAGAGAGGACTGGAGGGGAAACGGCTTAATTAGGTGAAATTGCTCTTCATTTGGAGCTCTTGGCCCACGCTGAGAAATAGGAGTCACCATTTGAATGGGAATTGGGTGATTTTTCAAAGCTTTCCTGAAGGGATGGTTGATAGGATTACAGCCTAATAGAAGTTTCTCCATTAGGCTGCGTCCCTTGGCTTCCTTGCTGCTGGTGGGTGGTGAGTAGACCCCCAGGAGCAAGCATGTCACTTTCCAGGCTCTTGGGCCTGAAGGTCTTCACTGGGTCTTGGGAAATGGGCATCCCAGGACCCTCCAGCCCCAGCCTTGCTTGCCACACTGTCTCTCTTGCTGGCACCATGTAGACCTTGTCCCACCAGGAGCTGTTTGGAGGAGACTGGAGAGCGCCACTGCTCGCAACTGTTTCTTGACTAAACTCCATGAATGAAGAACTCTTCATGTGTGTGGCATCTGGTGCTTTGCAAAGAGCTGTCAATATCTGTTTTCTAATTTAATCTGTTCCTTAATCCTCTGAGATAGGAGATGCCTGACCTTTTGCAGATGAGGGAGCTAAGGTCAGAGAGGCAGAGAGACACACGGAGAGACACATAGATGGCCCAACTGTTAACTTCCCTGCTCTTCCCTTCCTGCCTAGTGGTAGAAGAGAGACCGAAGGAGACTGATTTGGATTAGTTCAACACATTTAACCAGCAGTTTTTACTTTTATTATGGTTTATGAAGACATCTCTGGAATTCTGAGATTTGGTTTTATTGATTTTTCCTTCATCCTGTTAACAGTACTGCATTGTATTTGTGTAGCAAGGTAAAAATGCACTTTGGAAGGAGTTCTTGGGTCCAGGTATTGGCAGCCTCTGACTGACAACCTTTGGGTCGCTGTTAGAGGTGATATTTTACTGAGAGAAATTGCGAAGCTCCTTGCTGTTCAGAGTGTCTGGGGGATTCTTTTTAAATCTTCCACCAGAAGGTGATAAAAACATGTTCTCCTGTAACTGAAATGGACTTATGCTTGCTTTGGACTTTTGGCTTTTGTGCAGCCAGGCTTGCTGTTGGCCTCTGCATGAGTCCTCCCAGGAATTGACAGAGCTGCTTCTTTATCTGTCATAAACCACGCTCTCATCACACCAGAGACAGGTGTCTTCAGTGAAAGGACACTGTTGGAAATTCTTGTCCCCAAATCCATCTTGGATCAGCTTACCCATGGTTTTTATTCTTCCTAGGAGTTTAGATTTCTGTCCTTTCAATTGATGATGATAATAATAGCATATTCTAAGTAGCCAGCACTGTGTGAGCATTAATTTACTTCCGATTGTAGCAGCTCTGTGAGGTAGGTCCTGTGATTGTCTTCACTTTACTGATGAGTAAATTGAGGCTCGGAGAAGCTAAGTAACAAGGCCAAGCTCACGGTTCCTAAACGACAGCTGGTTTTTGTAGTTTCTTGCAGTCTGAGCACTCTGCTGCCAGCTGGTGTTCCCTCTCATGTCATTGGAGCATTACTGTCAGGTAGTGGGCTGTGATCAAGTGCAGTAGAGTGACACACTCTTCCTAGGTCCTTTTAAATTTGTTTACTCACCTAATTCTACACATTCTAGAATGAGGAACTATGAGGGTAGTCTTTGTTGTCTGGGCGGAGTCTGTTTACCATTAGTGGATTCTTTCGCTCACAGTCCTCCACTGGGACATGCTCTCTTGCTTTGAGGATTGTTAAGTCCTTCTTTTCTGTGATCTTTTCCACTGTCTGCTCCCAGTTATATTTGGATGATGCAGTGAGACTTCTTGAATTCTCCAGACGTGCGCTTGGCAGGGAGAGTCAGTGATGGAACCTTAATTTTTTATTGAATTGAGTAGTCCACAGGTATGGTGAGTGGGCTCACCCTTCAGAAGGAACTCAGATCCCTATTTTAAATGTGAATAATACTAGATTCAGGGTTTGGCTGATGAGCAAAAGAAACTTCTTCGTATAAAAGCTCACAAATATATCACAAGAGTCCAGAATTAAGGTTGCATAGTGGAGTGTACTCAGGGTGGTGGGAGGGGGCGGGGAATTGTATACCAAAGAAGAAATTTTTCTTTTGCTTTTCAAGGAGAGGAGCAAACTGGTTGGGCAGAGGGCTGGGCAGGGAGAAAAGAGCAACAGTGAATGAATGGAAATCCAAAATCTCTGTAAATTTTCATTAAAATTAATAAAATAAATTTTATTTATTTTTTTTTTAAACTCACAAATAGAAAGCAAATTTATTATGTCTTTCCTGGAATGCTTGTTTACTCCTGGAAGGTGGGAAGTCTTGAAGCATTAAAATGAAGGATATGTGTAAAATCAGAAAACCTGAGCTCAGATCTCTAGTTTTTGACAAATTAGGAATTAATAAGCTCTGTAAGCCTCAGTTTTATTTATTCTTAAAATTATACTGATCTCTTGTTCTAATGTACTAGATCAAATGGGATCACATGTAAATTTTAACATGATACTTATATTTGGCACATTGTAGTTAGGTAGCAAAGGTTGTCTTTAAGTGAATCTTAATTTAAAAAAATAATTTGATAACTGGAGTCTGGGAATTTTTTCTCTTGTTATTTTTAGTCTAGAAAATGCCATATATCTATGCGTGTGTGGACGGATAGATATAGATACAGATGGATGAGGATAGGAAAGTAGAGTCTAGTGTAATGAGTCCTTGTGTGCCCATCACGGAGCTGCAGTTCCCAGATCCCTGCTAGGCTTGTTTCCTCCTCACCCACACCCGCTTTTGCATGGCTCCATCCTATTTTGAAGAAAATCCAATACATCACATATTTTAACTGAATATATTTCAGTATGCTTTGCTAAAAGAGAAGGACTCCTCCCTCCTAACTGCAATCATAATGCCACCACTGTGCCTCAAAATACCCACGATAACAATTTGGGGAATATCTCCAAATGCTATAAATATTATTTCTGGATGAATCTCAAGTGGTCCCTCCCCCCTTTTTTCCCCAGATAATCATTAGTATTGAAAAATATAACAATATATTATTACTAAAAATAAGTATGCCTTCTTTTCTTATTTCCAGTGGCCCTGTTCCAGTATTGGTTATGAGTCTTCTGTTCATCGCTTCTGTATTTATGTTGCACATTTGGGGCAAGTACACTCGTTCATAGATTCGGCTTCATCCATCTGTCTTTCATCTGAAGAAGAAGGAAAAAACTCAACATATCTTGGACCAAAAGCATAGTGATTTTTTTTTTTTTTAATTTTTTTTTTGTTCATGGGAAAGACATTTTCTGTAAACTTACTATTTTCTGGGTAACTTAATGAGGAATCAGTTTTCATCCCTTTGGCTAATAAACTTTTTTTCATTATTTTATAACAAGCCTGATTGCTGATGCCTGACTTTTAGTGCCTATAGCCTGTCTTCCTTTAAATTGTAAAGTTGATAGAAGTAAATATAACCATACTGTCACCCCAGACCAAGAGACTGTTGGTTGTGGCTTGTTCCTGTAGGTGTTTCTGACCTGACGGTGGTCACTTTGGGAAGTCTGCAGTTTTTGAGGAGTGTGCCTAAAATTCCCATGTTCAGAGGCCCCTGGCCCCAGGGTGATAGTGAAAAAACCAAAACTCTTGGATGAAATATTTGCTCTAAAGTCATAGATAATATTTTTGTCTATTTCTTCCAGTTCTGAATTCTGTAAATGAAGACCAGGGACTTCTGTCCATTTGCACGTAATGATCAACTCACGTTTTGAAAGAATTAATTTAACAAATTGGGTTTATTGAGTATGGTTATTTTCATTTTGAAAATTAAAAATTTGTCTAATCAGAATGAGATACCAGAAATTGTACCCACTTCTGAGTGAACACATATGGTTGCCCATCGCTATGTAGAAACTAAAAAATACAGCAAAATGAATTCTATCACAAATGAAGTTTGGGCTGAGGCCTTTAAGTCATTTGGGGAAATACGTGTTAGAGAAGGGACTCAAGAGTCACTCGAACTCTTATGGGATAGAAAGGACTGAGGATCTTGGCCCTAATACTGCCTTGAACACTTAGCAGTAAAACTGGATGAGGATAGATGTGTGCTTGGAAGAAGCCAAATACTACTTAGCTTCTGTTTTCACACCTGTACTAGTCTAGACTCCAGTTTTTTTTCCTCATGTGCCAATATGCTTAGAGGAAGAATTGAAAAAGACATTCTGAAATCATTGAAATGTTAGCATCAAATTAATAGAGATGAAGATATCTACAAAACTGGCTGTTTTCAACAGAGGATAGTTCCTGTTTTCAAGAAGATAGTGCGTGGGATGTCAGGCTCTTACATGCATGGAGCCAGCTCGGCTTTCCCTCAGAGCTGCCCCCATGGGGCACCAGAAGAGGCTTCCGCAAAAGCCACTGTGCTTGGCTACTGCTGCACCTCCCATACCTCAGCTTCCAGGGACTCCTGATAAAACCAGTCAGACCTGCGGTCAGCTATTGGCCCTGCAATCTTCTGGCCCTTCACTAGTCTCATTTTTCTTGCGTATAAGTAAATTTGAGTATGATGGTTCCTACCAGCTCTGAGATAAAGTGAAAAGAGGTTGTTGTTGTTGTTATGTGCCTTCGAGTCGTTTGTGACTCATAGCGACCCTATGTACAACAACCCTAAACCGTGCTCTATCCTGTGCCAATCTCATTGCCTCTGACACACCCATCTTGATTACCCCAGTCACTGAATCAATCCACCTCATAGAGGGTCTTCCCCTCCTGTGCTGTCCCTCTACTCTACCCAGCATGATGTCCCTCTCTAAAGACCTGTCTTTCCTTACAACATGTCCAAAGTATGTCAGACGAAGCCCCAGAATCCTTGCCTCCAAGGAGCAGCTTGGTTTAACCCTCTCTAGGATGAATCTGTTTGTTTTTTTGGCAGTCCATGGTACATTCAATACTCTTCTCCAGCACCACAGCTCAAAGGCGTCAATTCTCCTTCTGTCCTCCCTAGTCATTGTCCAACTCTCTGATGCATAACAAGTGATTGCAAGTGATTGAAAAGAGGTAAGAATAGTTTAGTTTAACTGTCAGTTACCAAGTGCTTATTACCAATTTCAGAGAGAGAACTTCTATTTAATCAACAGTTTAACTTGGAATTTACAAGTTGCCTTGTTTTACACAAGAAATGAAAGTAGTTACTCAGCTTCTCGGTGGTAGAGGGAGGATTTAACTCCAGATCTCTGTTTTACTTAGAATCATGTGGATAGATCATTTACTCTTTGGGATGAGAGTAAAGAGAGAGTGTCAAAATAAAAACACAATGATAATGTTTTTCTATAAACACAGTTCCAAGGAAGTGCCTGTGCTGTTAAAAAGGGGGCAAAGCGATTTGATCACTAACTTGGTAGCAAGAATGAGCATGCATCTACTTTCCGCCAGGCTTCACCTTTCACTGCCTCCATTTGACCCTAAACACCCAGAGTTAAACCAGGCTTTATCCTCAGCTGTCCTGAACAGAGTCAAAATAGTTGAGGCCAGGTCATTGGGGAACAGCCATAGACTAGGAGTCTGTACGACTCCCTGCACCTCAGACCAGGTAACCTCTCTTATTCCCTCCGGGTGTAGGTCCCAGACTTCTTCACTCCCCTCTCCAGACCTGGGTCTACCCAAATCTGTCAGCTCATTGCCTCTCTGGGCTTATGAATTCTCTGTAATAGCTCCCAAAATCTCACAGATTACTCCCTGGTTTATAGTTAGTTACCCACTTACTGTAATTAGTTGTGCTGTGTGCTGTTTCATTGCTGACCCTCCAGTAGGTTTTGGTTTTGGGTTTTTTTTTACAGTTTTCATAAAGATCTATTTCATTATTGGTGGATAGCCCTGCAGCAGGTTTTCAGAAGCAGTAAATCTCACAGGAGAAGATTGCCCATCTTTCTCCAGAGGATCAGATGGTAGATTCGAACCATGTGCCTTTGTGATTGCTTCACAGCTTCTTTTTTTTTTTTTGCTTCACAGCTTCTAGATAGGCTACAAATAAAGAGAAGCAGCAGGTAATTCTGGGAGAGTTCCCTGTCCAGAACCTCCATTGTCTCCAGGGATGTGCCACTCCTGCTCGTGCTATGTGCAGAGGTTTTCACCAATATAAAAGGCCGCAGAGAAGGTGCCAAAGTTACAAGTCTTCTAGTCATTGGAACCTCAGTGAATTCACAAGATTACATTTGGTCCCCTCCCTTGAGCAGTTATTTGTCCCGGGGTGGGGTGTGTGTAGTCCCTACTTAACTGGCTGTTTTGGAAACAGTCATTTTGAGTGTGTGGGCTGACCACACCAAACTGCCCCACTCTGCCTTACGGGCTTTGTATGTATTTCAAGCATTAGATTACCTTGGTTTGAGATGTTGGGTTTTGCAGAAAGAATTTTTTTTTTAACTTCAGTTCTCCTGAGCTCCGTTCTTTTTGTGGAACTTTTATGGTTGTACAAGAAAACCAGTGCTTAAACAGTTACCGAGTGCTGTGGGCCGTGCTCCTTCACTTAGGTTTTACAAATGATGAGGTGAAGTAGCTCATGCCACTTAGATGCTAAGACCTTAGGTTCGTATGAGGCTGTAAATATTTTTTTTAACTGTCCAAATGTCAACTGTTTTTAAAGTTTTTATGTGCCATTGAGTTGCCTGTGACTCATAGCAACCCAATGTTCAATAGCCCCGAAACTTGCGCTAGTTATCCTGAGCCACTCTTATCTCTGACACACCTACCCCTGTTACCCCAGACACTGTCAGTCCATCTCATCTGGAACCTGCCTCTCCTGCGCTGTCCCTCCACCCTTCCAAGCATGATGACCTTCTCTAGGGGCTGCTTTCTTCTAGCCACATGGCCAAAGTATGTGAAGTGGAGCTTCAAAATCCTTGCCCAGTCAAAATAGCAAAATTTAACAGAACAGCAAGCAACAAATGCTGGCGAGGTTGTGGAGAAACTGGAACCCTGATTCACTGTTGGTGGGAGTGTAAAATGGTGCAACCCCTGTGGAAAGCAGTATGGCGCTTTCTCAAAAAGTTGCAAATAGAGATACCATTTGACCCAGCAATTCCACTACTGGGAATATACCCTGAAGAGACCATAGCTGACATCCAAGCAGATATATGCACACCCATGTTTATTGCAGCTTTGTTCACAATAGCAAGGAGTTGGAAACAACCTAAGTGCCCATCAACAAACGAATGGCTAGAGAAGCTGTGGTATATTCGCACAATGGAATACTATGCTGTATTAAAAAATAAGGAACTCATGCAATATTATTCAAAATGGTTGACTCTGGAGAACATTATGCTGAGTGAAATATCCCGGTCACAAAAGGACAAATATTACATGATGCCACTGTTGTAGAATGGGACTAGCCTTGGGGTTGGGGAGAGACTGAGTAAGATGGGTTCAATAATGTATACTGCACTGAAACAGAGGAGGAAGAAAACTGTTTAAAAGAGATATATGACTAGGTTCTTCTGTCATCACAGGAGTCTAGAGCGAGGGCTACATGGTGGAGGGGACCTGGGGGAGGGTTTGTAAAACAATGAAAGAATCCTTTCTTTTACTTTTCCATAATTTTGGACTCATGTACTTATAACTGGTTAGTCAAATTTGTGTCTTCTAGGTTGCAACACCCCCATGATACATATTCAAGGATATGAACATGTACGGCCAAGCACAATCAATAAGAGTGCATCTAAATTCCAAAATCAATCTCCATAATAGTCTATGTGTTTCCTACTGCCAAAGGGGCCCTTTAGAGTAGTGAGAGAAGATCTTCACCCTGAAACCCACAGCGTCCCTTTTCAGCAGGAAGTAGCTAAGAGAATACGCCATCCTCTTTTCCTTATGACTCAGGGTGAAGTCTCTCTCAGGGAGGAGTGATAGGGAATGGCAAAGGACACACCGACAAAGGAGATTAATCAGAACTGACTTTGACAAGCACTGTGGCAATTGGACAATTAAAACAGACATTCGGATGGCGGGGAAGAACAAACTGGGGAGGAGGGTGGAGAGAATGGTGCGGCAATGAAGGAGTGAAAGCCCAGAATCCCTGTGAATGTTCATTGAAACTAATAAAATTTAATAATAATAAAAAAAAATCCTTGCCTCCAAGGAGCAGCCTGATTTAATCCTCTTAAGGATAAACTTGTTTGTTCTCTTGGCAGTCCGTGGTATGTTCAATATTCTTCTCCAGCACCACAATTCAAAGGCATCAATTCTGTCAACTCTAAGTCATTTTCCAGTTCTCTGATGCATAATAGGTGATTACAAGACTATAGTCTGAATTAGGCACACTTTGGTCTCTAGACTGACATCATTGTTCTTTAGCACTTTGGAGAGATCCCTAACAGCAGATTTCCCTAGTGCAATTTGATTTCCTGATTGCTGGTGCTGAGAAGAGTGTAGATGGTGGTAAAAATTTCCATCTATCATAGATTGAAACTGTCAACAGCTTCCTCTTGCTTGAACCCACAATCAACACCCCTAGTAGCAGCAGTCAGAAAATGAGGAGATGCAGTGCACTGGGAACATCTGCAGTTAGGGACCTCTCCAAATTATTGAGGAGTAATGATGTCAGTTTTAGGACTAAGGTGCATCTGATTCGTACCATAGCCATTCTGATCACTTGCTCTGCATCTGAGAGCTGGACAAAGAATAAGGATGACAGAAGAAAAATTGATAAGTTTGAGCTATGGTGTTGGTGAAGATCCCGTGAACATCCCATGAATTGCTGAAAGAACAAATAAATATGTCTTGGAGAAGGTGCAGCCAGAGTGCTCTTTGGAGGCAAGAATGATGAGGCTTTGCCTTGCATACTTTGGGTATGTTGTTGGAGGTGGGCTCTGTGCTATGGCTTGGAGAGGGACATTATACTAGGAAGGATAGAGGGTCAGCCAAGGAGAGGAAGCCCCTTGATCAGGTGGATTGATAGGATGACTGCCGCAGTGGGCTCTTGTGTGTTGGGAAGTGTGAGGATGGCACAAGATACAAAAGGTTTCAGATCTTTTGTTTATTGTGTCTCTTAAGAGTCGCACTCGACTCAAGGGCATCTAATAACAATGACAACAAAAGTCTCCACAATCAGGTCACTGCACCCTACTGCTTGGTAAGGAATTTGGTATAACCAGGATTGCTTAGCAAAGTGATGGCATTTACACCACCAGCGATAAAACTGGGAGCAGTGAAGACCAGGGAGATGAGGTAGTATCCACAGAAGTTTGGGGTTCCAGATTATAGAATATTTTCCTTGTGTTTCTAGGATGAATACTACTCGATAATTTTGTAGATAGAGTTAACATTGCAGGCCTGAGGCTGCTGCTATTGAAAAGCCTTCTTGTAAGGCTGGCCACTGGCTGATGTTTAGAAACTTGGCATTTGAACGCTTCCAGGATGGATCAAGGTGGGTTCACAATGTGATTTTATTGTATTTCTTGGAGTTTGGAGTTCAGGTAGTTACTTGCTCAGCAGAAGGTGCTTATCTGACCAAACAACAATAAAAACCTTGGGCATCTAGTCTAGCAGGCTTCTTTGGACAGAGATATTGCATGTCAGAAGTGCTTGCTGCAGAAGGTTGAGGACTGCAGCCTTCAATATGGATTGAAGCTCAATATCAAGAAAACAAAGATTCTTACCACTGGGTCAATTGACAGCATCGTGATGGATGGTGAAGAGATTGAGACTGTAAACAGATTTAGTCTGTTTGGCTCCACAATCAACACTTTTGGCACTAGTAGCAGAAAAATTAAAAGATGTATTGCTTTGGGAAAGTCTGCTGTCAGAGACCTCTCCAAAATACTAAAGAACAATGATGTCAGTCTGGAGATTAAGGTGTGCCTGATACAGGCCATGGTCTTTGCAATCACTTGCTATGCATCAGAGAACTGGACAATGACTAGGTATGATAGAAGTAGAATTAATGCCTTTGAGCTGTGGTGCTGGAGAAAAATATTGAATATACCATGGACTGCTAAGAGAATGAACAGGTTCAACCTGGAGAGGATTAAACCAGACTGTTCCTTGGAAGCAAGGATTCTGAAGCTTCATCTTACATACTTTGGGCATGTTGCAAGGAGGGACCAGTCCATGGAGAGGGATGTCATGGTTGGAAGGTGGAGGGATAGTGCAGGAGAGAAAGACTGTTGATGAGATAGATTGATTCAGTGACTGGGGTGATGGGAGTAGGTGTGTCAGAGACAATAAATTTGGCACAGGATAGAGAAGGGTTTAGGGCTGTTGGACATAGGGTCACTGAGTCACAGGCAACTCATCAGTATATAACAACAACAGACCTGAGCAAACCAGGATTACTGGTCACTCTACTTCAAGTCTATGGTTCTTAAATATATCCAATGAACTGTGCCAGTTTACTTAAAGAAGAGCTGTGTCCATAGTAGGTAAGGAGTTGTGCTGCCAACCCAAAGGCACAGGTTCAAATTCACCAGCTGCTCTGTGGGAGAAAGACGGCTGATGTCCTGTGCAACTACTGCCTTTGCAAAAACCTCCAGAGGGTCGACTATGAGTTGATTCTGACTCAACATCGTATACACAAGACACAAATTAGAAGTGGCAGACAGCTGAACTCTGAATGACAGTTTCCAGATGTCTTTGTGCCAAATGCTGTGTCTCCCAGTCTAGCTTGCTCTTTGCTCTTTAGTCTTTTCCGCCAGGCCTTCCACTTCCCCATGTCTGCCGACCACATTTTTCAGCATTACTAGTTTTAATTTCTTTTACTATTCCCTTTGCAAAAACTTCTTCCCTGATTTAATTACTATTTCTCCTAATTCGATTTCATTCTCTTGATTGTTGCTAAACTCCTAACGTTGTTTCTCCATAGAATTAAATAGCTAGGCCTTCCTTGTGCTTAGAGATTAATTGTCATCATTTCTTTTTAAAACACAGGCACTTTCCTGCTTCTTTTCAATTATCTTTGGGAGAAAAGAAAGTGACCATCCTTCTTCCCAGGGCCTCCTGGAGAACAGACATCCCTGGGGGGCTGTCGTTTAAGAGAGAGGGGAAGACAAACTTTTGAAATCTCTTTCACTTTCTACTATTCGACTTTTGAGATCTGAGGACATCCAGAAACTCCACGTTCCCCAGATGGATACAGGCCACAGAAATAGGGAGGTTCTGGAGGCAGCAGCCAAGGCTTGAGAGAAGCAGGCTGTCTGCCCCGGTGGTTTTGTGATGGGAGGAGGAGTGTGGTGGGGCGGACTCTGGCCTCAAGCATCCTGCTGAGCCAGAGTCCTCAGGGGAACAAAAGCTATGGCTCATTCAAGGGAAAAGGAACACTTCTGGGTAGAATTTAGCTTTCCTGAAATGTCCTCCAGGAAACTAAAATGCCAATATCTTACTTCGTGACCATCTTTCTCACATTCTAATATACGGCAGAAGCCTTTCAACCGTTAAGCGACACTGCTCTTAACCAGCCCTTAAAGTTTCTACTTATCTATGCTGTTACCCCGAATCACCCATATTTCTAGATTTCTGGTCAGATCCTCAAAGAGGATACCAAAGGAGGAGGGATGGTTCCAGGCTGGAGACTAGACAAATTCCGTTATGACCTAGTTGTTGAAGGCACCTGCTGCACGTGGAAGAATCTGGGAGCTCAAAGTGGCGAGGGTTAAATGGAAGCTTTCAGGTATAATGTTCAGGGCTGGTTGAAGAAATGCCTAATATATATGGGTCTAAAATGGCAAGTAGTATTAGTAACACTTGTCAAAAACCTGCATTAAGCAGCTGACACAACCTTACTTGGTGAAAGTGAGGAGGATTTGAAGGACTTGTTGCAGAAGATCAAATAAGAAAAGTGCAACAGTGAATGAATGGAAATCCAAAATCTCTGTACATGTTCATTAAAATAAATAAAATTTTTTAAAAAAGATCAAAGAATACAGACTTCAATATGGATTGCATTTCAATGTCAAGAATACAAAGATATTTACCATTGGACCAGTAGGCAGCATCATGAGAGGTGGAGAAAAGATTGAAACTGTCAACAACTTCATCCTGCTTGGATCCACAATTAATTTCCTTGGTACCAACAGTCAGGAAATCAGGAGATATATATTGCACTGGGAAAGTCTGCAGCTAGGGACCTCTCCAAATTATTGAGGAGTAATGATGCTAGTTTGAGGACTAAGGTGTGTCTGATTCATGCCATGGTCATTCTGATCACTTGCTATGCATCTGAGAGCCAGACAATGAATAAGGGTGACAGAAGAAGAATTGATGCCTTTGAGCTCTGGTGTTGGAGAAGGGCACTGAACATCCCATGGGTGGCCAAAAGAACAAACAAATATATCTTTGAGGCGAGGCAGCCAGAGTGCTTTTTGGAGGTAAAGATGATGAGGGTTTGCCTCACATACTTTGGACATGTTGCTAGGAGGAGCTATTGCTTGGAGAGGGACATGATGCTTGGAAGGGTGGAGGGTTGGTGAAGGAGTAGAAGACCCTCAACTAGGTGGATTGACAAGGTGATTGCTGCAGTGGGCTCTAATGTGTCAGGAAGTATGAGGATGGCACAGGATAGGATAGGGTTCAGATTTGTTGTTCATAGGGTCGCTATGGGTTATACTTGACAGCACCTAGCAACATTACTAACACTGAGTAACATTTGTTTCTATGTATGTCAAAGAGTCACAGACTTCTAGGACTGAAAAGGAAATGAAATTGAAGTCTTTTGGGTGACCCACCACTCCTACCCTCTTCCTCCACAATTTGATTCTGAAATGTGCTCTTTGATTTTTTTGCTCTGCTTGACCATCCTCAAAGACGGATGCAA
Organism: Elephantulus edwardii; assembly: GCF_000299155.1. Taxonomy (NCBI): domain Eukaryota; kingdom Metazoa; phylum Chordata; class Mammalia; order Macroscelidea; family Macroscelididae; genus Elephantulus; species Elephantulus edwardii. The sequence continues at coordinate 5,301,312 of NW_006399802.1, forward strand.
ACTCTTCTTGGGGAACTATTTCTACTTTGTTGTTATTATGTGCCATTGAGTTGCCTGCGACTAATTGTGACCCTATGTACAATAATTCTGAACCTTACCCTGTCCTGAGCCAGTCTCACTGACTCTGACACAACTACTCCCATTACCCCATTTACTGTATCAATCCACCACATCCAAGGTCTTCCTCTCCTGCACTGTCCGTCCACCCTTCCAAGCATGATGTCCTCCAAGGACTGTTCTCTCCTAGCCACTTGCCCAAAGTATGTGAGATGGAGCTTCAAAATCCTTGTCTCCAAGAATCAGCCTGATTTCACCTTCTCCAATATAGACCTATTTATTCTCTTGGTGGTCAATTGTATGCTCAATACTCTTCTCCAGCACCACAACTTAAAGGCATTGATTCTTGTTCTATTATCCTTAGTCATTGTCCAGCTTTCCAATGCACAGCAAGTAGTCGTGAAGTCTGTGACTTGGCTCAGGCACACCTTAGTCTCTAGACTGAGATCATCACTCTTTAGCACTTTGGAGAGATCCCTGACAGAGGACCTCCCCAATGTAATTTGATTTCCTGACTACTAGTTCCAAGAGTGTTGATTGTGGATCTGAGAAAGCTGAAATTGCTAATAACATTAATCTCTTCTCCATCTATCATGGTACTGCCAACTGGCCTAGGGTGAGAATCTTTGTCTTCTTGATATTGAGCTTCTTTTTTTTCTATAATTATATTTTATTAATTTTC
>NW_006399802.1:5305565-5309510 GCF_000299155.1 Elephantulus edwardii
CCGCCAGCTATGGTGTATTTAAACTGCTTTCCAGTTGCAAGCCATAGGCAGCTTTTCCTTGTTTCCATACAGTAACGTAGGCAGCTTGAGAACAAGATCAAAAGGGATAGGGAGGAGAGGTGGGGTGCTGATTGACAAGTGACACAGTGATATGCTGAGGTTAGGCTCCAGCCCCTGGACCTTCCCCAACCTAGGGCTTAGGTGTCAAGTCTAGTTGAGGACAAGACAGAGATGATTCCAGCTAGTCCACGGATGGTTTGCAGACAGGTCTTAAAGATCCCAAAGGAACCTTCGAAATCACCCTTTCTTCCGAGGCGCATGAGGACTCATAAATAATACCAGCCATGCCTTGTTTTTCATGCTCATTAAATGTCAGGATAAAATGCTTAGAGCTCACAAGGGGCTCCATTCCCATTACTCCAGGCTATTTGGCTGCATTTATGGTGAGAGACCCTGGGGCATTTAATACACTATCTGGTTTGTCTAATAAAGTCTTCCTGTGACCCTGCTGATGTTACCAGCTTCATGTCACATGCTCTTGCATGACTGAGACAGTGCTGGAATATATTTTAAATTACCATTGTATCTATTTAAAGTGTATTTACTGGAAGGGATTTTTAAAACTTAAAGCAAACTTTTCCTATATAAATGTATCTGGGTACCCAGGTATCAGGAGCCAGCAAGTTGCAATTGTTTGTATTATGTATGGAATGATTTAAGGAGAGTGTGGAGGGAACCATGGCCAAACTAAGTTAACACATTTTTTTAGGGGAATACAATTAGATCCATTCATGATAGAAAGTAGCAGGCAGAACTGTTTGGAGTCCTTCCAGAGTTGAGTTACAACAACAACAACAACACCCTATAACCCGTGTCTGCCTACCTTCGAGCAGTCTCACAGGGGTGAAGTGGGAAGCAGATTCCCTGCCAAGATATGTCCATGGTGAATCTTTAGAGCAAATGAACAGTCTACATCCAAACCACAAACCTTCCCCTGCTCTCTAAGGCAGAACTCCCTCCTCAGAAGTATGGGATTCTTCCTCTTGCAAAACCAAACTCACAGCCACTCAGTTGATTCCAGCTCAGACTAATTTCAAGATTTTCTCTATGTGGTACAGTACTGTGGGAGTATTCCTTGCTTTGAAACGAATACTTCACGACCTGCAGACCATAGAGTTGCAGGGACAGGAAGCAAAACTTCTCTAAGTGGGTCCCTAGGGGTCATAGTGAGTGGTGTCCGTCCTGTTCCCACACTTGGTTCCTAGGAACAGCTGTATATATTGGACGCTGGTTTAGAGTATGTACAGCCTTCTGGGGAACACTTCCCCAGCTGTGGAAGGGTACTGCCACCAGTTGGCACTGCAATTTTCTCTTAAGAAGGCCATCCTCTATTCTGTCAAGCCAGCTGCTTCAGCATGATGTGGCATCAGGACAAGATAAGTCAATCTTATGAGCCTGAGCTCATTACTACACTTCATTTGCTGTGAAGTGGGTTTCTTGAGCCAAGGCGATGCTGTGCGGGATATCATGACAGTGGATAAGGCCAGTAGCAGTTGCAAAGTTTAGGACAACAAGCAATACATGTTAGAGAGGATGTGGAAAGATTGGACCTCTCATACACTGTTGGTGGCATTATAAAATTCCACTCTGGAAGGCAGTTTGCCATTTCCACAGAAAGCTGAACATAGAGATTCCAAATGACCCAGCTATTTCACTGCTTGGAAAACGTCCTGAGAAAATGAAAACTGAGACACAAATGGAAATCTGCACACCAATGTTCATAGCAGCATTATTCACTATCACAAGAACATGGAAAGAACATGGAAGCTCAGATGTCCAACCACACTTGAATAGATGGAGAAATCGTGGTACTTTCACATGATGGAATACTATGCAGCACTCCAGAGCAGTGATTTTGAAAATTGCTACATGAATTGGGAGAGACTGGAGAGCATTAGGATGAGTGAACGAACTCAGTCTCATAAGAACAAATATTGCATCAAGACCATTGTTATAGAAATAAAAATATAACTAGTAAAATGTCTATGAGGATCCAAGGGGAAAGGTAAAAACCGAGTGATGAGGATGGGCAGGAAGGAAATCGTGGGGCTGAACAATTTGGTGGGTGGAAGGAGGGGTGGGTGAAGGAAATTGGAAAGACCTGGGGGAGAGAAATAGTGGGTATAGTTCAATGTTGATTAATTTTATAAAATATAATGAATGGGAATAATTGTATGAAACAGTACGAATGAAGGATAGTGTGAAACACAATGTATATGAACTTTGTAAGCAAATCAATATAAAATAAAAGTTACTTTTTTAATTAATTTTTTTAAAAGCAGTTCTTTTAATTCCTTAATACCATAAGCATCTGTCAGAATTGTGATTTACAAGCATTTTCTTGTAAGGTGAATAATTAGTTCCTAATAACCACCCAGTGAGGCAGAGACATAATTTTAATTATTGTTGTGTAAATGAGATAGTTGAAGCATAAAGAATGTAGACTTTTCAAAGTCACACAGCGAGAAAGTCATGAAGTTGGTTTCCTTTTCTCAGTTGAGGTCAACATGAACCCCATATTTCTTTGTTGCCCTCTTGCCCCAAAGTGGAGGCTCATCCATCACTTGTTTTGTTTGAATTGTTTGAATTAAGGAGCAATGAAACAGGTTGCTGGGTCAGTGAGGGTGAATGGAAGTATTGTGGAAAAGGGATAATCTTTGGAATTTCAAAAAGTGGCCCTTAAGAGAATGGATTTTGAGGAGGTAGGAAGAAGAGGCAGAGTTCGGGAGACAATTATATTGTATGAAAGCTTGTTGCTCATATTATGTATTGTTGAGTCAGAACTGACTGAGGTTACCCTCCAGTGAGTTTTCAGAGGTAATTAATCACACGGGAGGGGACTGCCCATCTTTCTCCTGCAGAGCAGCCACATGCGTTTGGATTGGCAGTGCAACTCCTTACCACTAAGCCATCAGAACTCCTAGCAGGACTATACAATTTGTTTTTCAATCAGCATTCACACTAGGTTCCACTTACTCTTTGTTCTGTATGCACTTTCAATTTCCCTCATTTTCCAAACCTAGGGTTTTGTTTTTGTTTTTTTAAAAATTCCTTCCACATGTGCCAGTTGTCATTCTCCTATAAAGAAAATCTTTCTTTTCTTCTCATTTAAAACATATGTATTTATTAGTATATACAAGCATTTATGCTAAAAATTTACATAATAAAATTTTGACATTTTATCCTAAAGCATACAATTCAGTGGCATTGATTATGTTCTCCATATTATGCAATGGTCTTCATTATCCATTTTTTTATATAGAACAGAGAGTGTGAAAAACAGGGGGCCAACAGTTCCCATGACTGAAGGCCCCAAGCCATGCTTCTCTGAGTATTTATTTAGAATCATAAGGAAGGTAAACAAGGTCAAATCATAAGGAAGTACAAAACAAAAACAAAGGATAATGGTGAAGTCTTTTACAGATAAGGCCAAGTTCCTCTTTATGCTAATCTCAGGAGGGAGGGATTCAGTTGATACAAACTAAGAACAATGTTGACTCCTTAGTGCCACAAGGTGACCTTCAGCTTGTATTAAGCCTCCCTCATTTCCCGATATAGCATTTGGTCTACTATTAGTAAATTTGATGTTCGGCTTCCCTCATTTTCCCCTCTTTTGTTTAAATCATAATTTTGAGATCATTAAGATGAGAAAAATTTCTTTTCTTCAGGATTCATTTTTCCTTGTCTCTTAATCCTTTATATATAATCAGACAAATATAACTGAGAAAGCAAAATAAGTTCACAAAAATACTTCCAGTAAAGCAGCATTCCCTGAGGACCAGCTTCCATTGTCATGTTGCCATAGTTCCCATCAAAACCAGTTCTGATTAATCTCCTTTGTCCATGCGTCCTTTGCCATTCCCTGTCACTCCTCCCTGAGAGAGA
>NW_006399802.1:5310459-5330992 GCF_000299155.1 Elephantulus edwardii
AACTATGTCATTTATTGTTCTTAAGTCCTGGACCAGCTTCCATTTACCATTGGTTTGTTTTACAGCTAGGAAGGCCATATGCAAGGAAGAGGTGAAGTAAGGAACTGCTTATGAGGTTTTCCGTCAATTCCAACAACTAAGGAATAGCAGGAAGAAATGGGACCCGAGAAGGCTTTTAAGGCCGAATATAGGCTCGTGTGTCCAACAGAAAACAGATATACTTATCAGCAATATTAATGCTCACCCATGGCTCTTCTGGGAGGATCTGAATTGTTGGAGCGTCCTCCTTTGTTTCCAGCTGGAAGCTGGGGTCTGTCGGTCCTGACAGCCACGAGGACCTGATGTGCGCTGCCCTTGGCCAAGTGTCCTTTAGATCCACCCTTAAAGCAAGTGAGTGGGAGCTTCCTTTCTACTCCCTTGCCTATCTGTGGCTCTTGTCTGTGACACTATTTACTGAAGTGGCCCAGCTTTCCATAGTAGAAGCAATTCTGACCTCCTTTATTACCTTTGGGTGGCGTTGTTTATTAGTGAGACTTCCTTTTCCTGACACAGGCTCTAGACTGGCAGCAATAGCTGCCCCAATAATTTTGGCCATTTTCTGGTCTTTTCTCTTCCCTCTAGATGCCAGTTGTTAAAAGAGGGAAAAATTTGATCAAATATATAACAAATAATTTTGAACAATATAATCTTTTAAGTTTAAGGATAGTAACATTATCAATGATTGTACAAATAATTTCCAATCCAAAGAGATACATATTCCAATGCAGTTCCTATTTTTTTGTAAATTATTTTGGTAAGAATGCTGTAAATGTGGATACAGTTCAACTATTCCTCCTCCATGCCATGAGATAGTTTTATTAGCATAAGTAGTGCTCTAAGAAAGATAAAGGAAGAAACTGACAGGGAGGAATATCAGGGTAATCTGAAGTTGTTACTGATATCTCCATGAAAACTATATATATATCCTTGAAATATCTACTAGAGAGATATATTATTATCCAAAACTTTATAAAGCCAATGAACAACTTTTAACAAGAGAGTATTAGAAAAATGTGCCCAATAGTTGATATTATCTGCCATTCTGCAGCTTCGTCCTCGTCAAAATGTGGCCTCTTTTGACTCATCTCAGGGTTTCACGTTTCTGAAGGGCACCCACAGCAGTTTTGATCCTGTAGAGATAAAAGCAAATCCTCGCCCCCACCTAATAACAAATCCCCTTTTCCATTCATTAAATTGGCCCTTTCGATTGTGACAATCATTTGTTGTCTTTCATCATTAATAATGGTATTCCAATATATATCTGATCCTGTACTGCCCAAACCTCCTTGTCTCTTTATAGGAGCAGCCTTTTTCTTAATATATGGTAGCAACAATAACTGAGCGATTCTTTGACCTTTTTGTAGCTTCTGAGGCTGTGTAGTAAATACCATTATACATATTTCTCCTTCATAATCAGAATGAATAATTCCCAGATGAACAAAGATACCCTTGCTAGATAAACTACTTCTTTCAATAATTAATCCAACACAATTTTTTGGAATCAGTCCAAAAATATTAGTCGGTATCTTATAAACTCCCAATTCTGGTAAAAGAGTAATATTGTCAGTAAGGGCTATATTTAATGCTGCGCTTCCCAAGGTGGCATGAAATAAGTCTGAGATATACTGTCTTTGCTCACAGTGAGGTACTCCTGGCAGCTCGCATTGTTTGTTGTGGGACCCCGAGCTGACAGGCCCCCTCGGAAGTTTCCCAACCCAAACTTAACGCCTTGTTTATTGAATAAAGATCTACATTCATTAGTCCAATGATATTCTTTTCCACATTTTCTACAAAGCCTTGAAAGCCTGGATTTCTCTCTCCCTTCTTTCTTTCTGACAGTCTCTTTTTCAAATGTTCTAATTTCTACAATTGTAACATTAAGTTTGGAACAAATTTAAAGTTTGTTTTTTTTTAAAATAGCTTTGTTTCTTAGCATTTAAGAAAGTCTAACCTTTTGGATTTTACAGGTAGCCAATAGAGGGTATACCTTTTCTTTTTATATCTACTGAGAACTAAGTTGCATTTTCTCTTTTATCTGCTTCTAAACTTCTAGTTCATCTATTTATGCAGCTGTGAAAGACTGGTTGTCTCTTTATTGTTGGCATTCCGGACTACCAAAAATAAAGAAAAACTAGCCATCTTTCAAATGCAGTCTATTTTTAAAGAGGTTTTACTAATTCAGAGATTTTTATCCATATTAAAATTTTTTCAGCTGCAGCTTTTAAATTTATTTATTATTTTTTATAACTTATTCTTTGCTTACTTCATCTTCCAAATAAAGATTTTTCTCTTAAGCTAGCTTCAGTCTCTTACTTTTCATATTTCACTGAAATTATCAAATTGTATGAGCTCAAAGTACTATTATTACATTAAACCTAATAAGACAACAAACAACAATAACAAACTTAAAACAATCAACACAAACAGTTAATATTCTTATTAAAGTCCATACTGGCTAAAATTCAATAGGAATTTGTTATTTATATGCTATTCGTAAATCTCTTATAACACTATACCAAGTTTTAAAATTTGACTACGCTCTACCTACTGGCTTTAACCCGTAATGTCACTATACATACTGAAACAACTGCAAAAATGACTATTCTTTTACTTTTACCCCTGAGCTCTTAAGTAATTCTTTACAAGAGAAATATATTGAGCTTCAGATGATGGGGCGTTCCCCATGACTCTTTCTTATCAATTCTACCTCTGAATTTTTAATACGTTTTCAGAGGGTGGGTTATAGTCCCCATGAAATATTTTTCTTCCCTTAAATTTGCCCTTTAAGGGGTGAGAGAATCTTCATGAAATTTTTTCTAATTCTATCCTTAACTTCCAAGGAGTGAAGATTCTCTCATGACCCTGTTTTTAATTTTCCCAAAAGTTTCACTTACCCTGAGCGAATTCCCTTTCGGTTCCTGGTGTCTGCTCGAAAAAGAGAAAGAAAGAGAAACCACCACCTTATCCGAAGAAAAACCACCACCTTGTCCCAAGTTCGGGCACCAGAATGTTGCAGACTAAGGGTAAAATATTTTTATAATTATTAATAATGAGCCAGACTACCAGGAATGATATAGAACAGAGAGTGTGAAAAACAGGGGGCCAACAGTTCCCATGACTGAAGCCCTTCATTATCCATTTTGAGCAGGAGAAAGGTAGACAGTCTTCTCCCCTGTGATATACAGCCTCAGAAATGCCTGGGAGGGTCAGCCATGAGTTGTTTCTAACTCAACAGCAATGAGCAAGCGATTCACATTTCAACCATTTTCATCACCTGAAACAATCCAGAACCACTTAAGCAGTACCTCCCCATACCCTCCCTTACAACCTCCGGTAACCACCACCAAACTTTCATCTCTGAGCATTTGCCCACCATACTCTCTCATGTAGATGAGATTATGTAGTATTTGTCCTTTCCTGCTGGACATTCCACTTGCATCATGCTTTCAAGGTTCATGGTGTATATATACACTACACTCTGTTTATCCATTCATCTATTAGTAGACACCTACTGTGAATCATCTGTAATGAATATCTGAATTGGATTTAGTTTATTGATTTTTCTTCCCATTATGGGCCAGGTTTAGCTGTCATTTTGCCTGCCTGGTGATGCTGGACTAGAGATCAGACATTGTGAATTATACCTTCGTTGGATCTTGGATGCCTTCTATTTCTGTAAATGTTGAGTGTTGTTCTGCATTGTAGGTAAGTACCTGGCAATGGTGAGCCTTTTAGATTTTACTTTGATGATTTGCTAGGTGGCTGTAGAGTAGAGCTCAATTTAGAGCTAATTAATCTTCAAGACTGAGGCACACTCTTTTGGAGTGTTTTACCCCATGCCCCAAGTCTGGCTGGTACCCCAAGTCTGGCTGGAGCCCCAAGGCTGGCTGGTGCCCCAAGGCTGGCTGGTGGCTTCAAGTTGCTAGTCTTGTGTAAGCATTATCACCATTCTCTGTAATACTTTCGGGAGCTTCCATCTTCATCCTGACACATGCACACTGTTGGGATATCCTGTGTAGATTTGTGAAGTTCTCTTTTTGTCCAGTTCTCTCCTCTCTTGTACTCCATCCTAGAAACTTGAACCGTTCCTAGTCTGCCTGTGCTTTTCAGCTTTGTCTCTTCACCTCAAGGAGTAAGTAGCACTCCCTAAACCTCCCTCCATGTGCTAGAGAGGAAACCTCTCTTAAGGTGGTGTGATGGGGCGCTCAGAGGCCGCTTCATTGGCTGCCTGTTCTCATCTTGTGTGAGGCCTAGTGGCTTGAAAGCTTGGCTTTATGTCTTTCTTTTACTTTTCACTTGTTTCAAGAACAGAAATAAGTCACTCTATCTGGGCTAAAAGATTTTTCTTTGCTTCCTGTATTTAAGTAAAGGAACCCCGGTAGGTTAGTGGATAGGTGCTCAGCTGCCATCTTGAGCCCACAAGCCTCTCTGTGAGAGACAGGTAAAGTGATCTGCTTCCATAATGATTACAGCCTTGGCAGCCCCGCCCGCGGGGCAATTCTACCCTGTCCTAAGAGGGCACTGTGAGCCAGACTCTATCTGATGGCAGTGTTGTTGTTAAGTGCTGTCAAGTCGTAGGTGACTCATTAGCGACCCTATGAAAGAAAGACCTGAACCCTTGTATAACTTTCATCATTTCTCCAAGTTCATAAGGTTTCCCGAGGCAAGCTATTTTGGAAGTGGATGCCACTCTTGCTTCCAAGTTTGTTTTATTCGGGGAGCTCCACCCAACACTGTCCACCATGGGTGACCAATATCGCATTTGGCACATCAGGTTCAAAGTGTTCAGCATCACAGCAACCACGAGTGACCTCTGTACTTCAAATCGACAGACCGGTACTATATCACCTAAAAGAATGTTTGACCAAAAGCAATTAAAACCAGGCCTGAGGGCCGCAGATTAAAATCATGTACCTTTGTCTTGGTAGCATCATTTTCTGTCCATTAGGCCAACTGAGCTGTCTCTATGTTGTTAAATGCCGTCAAGTCGTACGCGACTCATAGCAACCCTATGAATGGAAGACCTGAACACTTGTATAGCTTTCTTCGTTTCTCCATGCTCATAGGGTTTCCAGAGCTATTTCGGAAGTGGATGCTACTCCTGCTTCCAAACTTGTTTTTTCTCATATATTTTTTTTTTATTTTATTATTTTTGTGTGCGTGTACCATCAAATCAGATCTGACTGGTACAGGAGGAGATTGCCCCTCCTTCCCCGGCAGAGCCTCTGGTGGATTCGAACTGTGCACCTCTGGGATTGTAGTTGCAGCTTCTTGCCACTAGGCCACCAGAGCTCCCTCCAAACTTGTTTTAATCAGAGGCTGCACTAAACCCTATCTGTCTTGGGTGACCAATAGAAATGATTTTTCTTTTTTCACCTTTAAGTAAGTTGTGATTTCTTGGTTTGTTCATAAAGGTCTCAGTGGGAGGACAAAGATGGACCAGTGTAACTACCAGTTTTAAATCTCAAGAGCTCCCAGCTCTGTTATAATGAGTCACTCAAAATGTGGCCTCTCCAGCTTCCAGAGCTAAGCCTGGGCCAGAAAGGCTTTCGGCCTTCAGTATGTTTCCCTGTGCTCTACTAGCCTATTTCTCAAGATGAGCACAAGTTTGTAAAAATAACAGCCTGTGTGTAAGGGAAAGGTCATTCATGGAATGGTAAACCTGAAGAAGACACCAGGGCAGAGGAGAGAGTGAAGGCAGAGGCCAAGGCTGGGCCCAGGAACACACCAAAGCTGGGACAGGACACAGACATACATATAAAGTGATCGGAGAGCTATGTTTGAAGAAAAGTCCCATCTTTCACATTAGAAAATATCTGGTGTGAGGGCAGGTATGGAAGGTGAATCAGTCAAAATAGAGAAGACGATTGGCTATAAGAAAAGGCCTGTACCTTTAGACCTTTATCTTATATGAAGGATATTGAGCATTTGAAAAATGTGTGGTGTCTGAATACTTATGCGGCATAGATGGCTGGCCATTCACTCAAGGGAACTATTCCCTCTTGTAGTTTTTCCAGAGTTGTCATGGGGAAGTTGCCTGGTTGGGTTAATACTTTTCAGCCTTTCCTAAGACATGCAACACAGTTTGAGGCTGTGGATTTGCATGGCAGTGATAGGCACCTTCTGCACAACTCCTCTATATCTTCTCATTCCACCAACCTGGAATGTAGAAGACCCCTGTATGATCCTTGAGGCCAGAAGTTGATGATGGAGGAAGTGGCAGGATGACACTAACTAGAACCTGAACCATTTTGCTGTCCTGCTGATGAGACTACAGCTTTGAGGTAAGAACATTCTCAGTCATTCAGTGAATTTATTTGGCAAATTGATTTACCTGCATCGGGGGCTTTTTACAATCTGGTTCTCGGTGCATTCTTCTTTGGGAAACATTCTTCCCAACTCCTCGCTTTCTCCCTCCCTCCAGCTTGATCTTTGGAAAGTCCAAGTGGTGCTCTGAGTAGGTTAGTGCACTGGTTTTATTTATATGTTGTTGTTGATTGCTTTCAAGTCGAGAATGACTCTCTTTCTTAATGGCTGTTACTGTGGATGTTGTTAGTCGATCCAAGTAATATGAAAAAGTTGGTAACTTCAATCTTTTCTCCATGTATCATGGCATTGCCTGGTGGTTGAGTGGTGAGAATTTTTGTTTTCTTGATGTAGACGGGTAATCCATATAGAAATCTGTTGTCTTTCATCTTCTGCAGCAAGTGCTTCAAGTGTTCTTCATTTTCTGCACGCGAGGTTGTGTCATCTCCATGATACAGGATGTTGATGAGTCTTCCAATCCTGATGCCACATTCTTCTTTATATAATCTAGCTTCTCGATGATTAGCTCAGCATACAGATTGAAGAGTTATGGAGTATCTCTATGAGGAAGGGAGGGAGAGATATATATATAGTTCCATTTTACAAATGTAGAGACTGAGGTTCATGCAGGCTGAGTACTTTGCTGAAGACCAAAGTGTAAAAGCAGAATTGAGATATGTGTGAAGGTTAGTTGGACTTCTGAGCAGAGCTCCGTTCCCTGCACCACTGTTCTTGGATGCTTGTGTTTTGTGGCTGCCCTGACTCCGACCACATCTCTGACCACCCTGGGGCTATGTGTGGGCTAAGCTGTCTCTTGGAGAATTGCAAGTTTATCTTTGAATGCTCTGCAAGAAGTTCCAAATGCATCTATGAGATATTGCTGTTTTGTGACATCAGGTTGGAACTGACCAGTAGTTGGCCTTCCAGCGGATTTTCAGAGGTAGTAAATCACATGGGAGGAGAGTGCCCATTTTCTCCCACAGAGCAACTGGCGAATTCAAACCATGTTCCTTTGGGATTGCAGCACAGCTTCTTACACATAGGTCATCAGAGATCCATGCCATTGAGATAGACATTGTTATATCCACTTTAGAGATGCTGAGTACTGAGTTGCTTTAAGTGCTCATATGGCACAGATAAAGTAAGGAGGACTTGAAACACTTGGTGCAAAAGGTGAAACACTACAGCCGTCAATATGGATTGCATCTCAGCATCAAGAAAACAAAAATCTTTACCACTGGACAGATAGGCAACATCATGATGGAGAAAAGATTGAGACTGTCAATGACTTCATCTTCCTTGTATCCACAATCAATACACTTAGTACCAGCAGTCAGGAGATCAGAAGATGCATTGGGACTGGGAAAGTCTGTATTTAGGAACTTTTCCAGATTATTGAGGAACAATTACATCATCTTGAGGACTAAGATGCCCCTGATTCGGGCCATGGTCTTTGAGTCATTTGCTGTGCTGCTGAAAGCAGAATAATGAATAGGATGACAGAGGAATTGATGTCTTTGAACTGTGGTTTTGGAGAAGAGTGCTGAATATCCCATGGACTGCCCAACAGGTATGTCTTGGAGAAGGTGCAGCCAGAGTGCTCCTTGGAGGCAAAGATGATGAAGCTTCATCTCACATACTTTGGGCATGTTGCTAAGAGAGTTATTCCCTGGAGAGGGACATCATACTTGGAAATGCAGAGAGATAGGGAAGGAGAGGAAGACCCCCAGTCAATTGGATTGACACAGTGACTGCAGCAATGGGCTTGAGTGTGTCAGAAATTGTGAGGATGGCACAGGATAGGGCAGGGTTCAGATCTGTTGTCCATATTAGTTGTATTCAACATGATGGCACCCAACAACAGCAGTACAGGAGATATATGGATTGGGACTTAAAGTGGGGTATCCTAGGTCTGAGTCTCAGGCATTTGTCAGTAGGCCTGAAACATCCTGCCCATTGAGGAGCTTTTCTTTATTTTGAAGTAAAATCTGCGTGCTGACTGTCCTGCATCTCCTACCCTCTGCCCTCCAGTGCCACACTGGGCGGGTCCACTCTTTCTGTTCCTGACATCCTTCCAGGGATCATGCTTCCTGGAGTTTGCTCTTCCTGAAGCTGAATGACCCCAGTGCCATTAAAAGCTTTCAGTGTTTTTCCAGGGACTTGAAGGCCAGGCCCCTCCCTAGGCTGACCACTTCCTTCAGGCATGTTCCAATTTGTCCATCAGCTGGGCCTAAGTGACAGAGAAGGCCCTCCCTTCAGCAGACTTCACCAGCTGGCAGAGAGAAAGACAGAAGAGGGCTCTAATTGTGGCTTCCACAAGGAGATGAGCAGCCACCGTTGGGCAGAAAGCAGGAGGAGCAGGAGCCCTGGCCTGAGTGATGGGACGAAATAGACAGGCCAGGGTTACTGTGGGCTGTGCTTCCCTCCAGCACGTGCCCACTGGAAGGCTCCTGTCACATGGGCCCTGTGCTGCTTGCTGGGTGAGAGAGTGGCCACTCAAAGAGAGTGTTAGATTTTCCCAGCTGATCTCTGTTGGGGTGGGGTGGGGGCAGGTAGGGGAGGGAGTTTCAGGTGATTTGCAGAAACCCCATGTTCTAGTTCCTGAGCCTGGGACTACCAGATAATCTGTTTATGGCACATTTGCTTCCTTTCTCAAGGTTCTTCTGGAGACAGAGTGAAGGAAATCAAGACTAGGAAAGCTCAGGGCCTTCAGAGCTTTGAGGCGTCTTTCATGTTATTGTTGTTAAGTGCCAGTAGAGTTGAGCATGGCTCACAGCAACCCTATGAACAAAAGACCTTAACCTTATTCTATAACTATCATAGTTTCTCTAAGTTCATAGTTTCCAGAGGCATGTTGTTTAGGAAGGAGATGTCACTCCTGCTTCCAAGACTGTCTCAATCAGGGAGCTCCACTAAACACTGTTCACCATGGGTAACCAATATGGCATTTAACATACCAATGGCACAGCGTTCAGCATCATAGAAACCCCAAGTTAATTTAGTACATCAAGTCGACAGACTAGTGCTGTACCATTCAGAAGAATGCTTATCCCAAACACCACACCAGGCCTGAGAACCACAGGCCCAAGGGCCCAATCACCATTTAAAAACAAGGCCTGCCCACCAGGTCCTGATTGATTCTAAGCAAGAGACTCCCAGCCCACAGCTAATTGTTAGCTAAACCTGGCAAATGCAATCAGCTCACACATGATTGTGAATGAAAAAAACCCACACAACAACCCACTGAACAGTCTACACTTGACCCTCACCAAAACAAGAGAACCTATCTTCCAGAATCCAAATGCTTCATACCTGAGCCTCTGAGGCAATAATGCATATAAAGGCCCTGGTGGCGTAATCTCTAGGGAGTTGTGCTGCTTAGCCAAAGGTGGCATCTCTCTGGTGGTTCGAAGCTCGCAATGGCAATGTGGGGAAAATATAGGCAAGCTCTTCCTAGGCTTGAAAACCTGCTTGGATGGTCAGTGACGAGTCAGTTCTGAACACACTCTATGACAATGAGGCTTTGTTGGGGGTTTTTCTTATGTAAAATGTGGGAGAAGGATGGACATTCTCTTCCTGTGTGATTTATTGCCTCTTAAAACCCACTGAAGGATCAGGTATGAGTTGACTCCCAACTAAATGACACACAACAACAAACATGTAAAAGGTCATTCCTCTATTACTTGCCCTCTGGGGGCACCTAATGGCTCTGGAGATACCATTTTGTAAGCACACTTCAGGGCCTGAGCAACATCTCTCATTTCCTTGCTCTCAAAGCATTTTTTGGGATAACTGGACTGGAGAATAGGAATGGATTTCTGTTCTGGCCCTAAGTTGCTGTGTGATACAAGGCAAGTTTCTTTTACTCTGGGAAATTATATATATATAGATAGATGGTTTCTGATGTCCTTGGCTATTTCTATGAGCCTGCGTACCTTTCTCAACTTTAGCACTTTCTGAGTAAGTCTGGTGGTTTCCTAGGCAAGCTACATCAGTCAGGGGCCGCTGGAGACAGATCTGGAACTAGGCCTTTTGAGGTCAAGATCCCTGTGATGTGAGGACAGGAGCTGGGAAAGGTGCCTGCTTGCTGCATGCCCTTAAGAAACCCACAAGGACAGGAACATTGCCTGGGCTACCCTCTGGGGTTCTCTCCCCACCGCCCTGTACAGCCTGACCCATGTCCTCAAGTCACAGGGAGAGTTTAGTGTGTCCTTTTGTGACACATGGTAACAGTGCAGTAAAACCTAAGCCCTCTGTGGGCAGCTGACCCTCCCTGAGCTAGCCAGGCTTGACTCAGAGCATTTCCTGCCAGGTCCTAGGCCAGCTGTTCCTGGGGCTATTACAGAGACATCATGCAGCCGGCTGTGGGCTGGGTCCTGTTACCAACCCAGCCATGAGCGTGTCCCTGGCTCTGGGGCAAGGAGAGGAATGCAAAATCAGCCTGGCACCGAGTGGCCTGAGGGAACAGCTGACTCTGTGGGGAAAGCTGAGCTCCAGTACTAAGTTGAAGACTGGCTGTCAGCCTCAGGGCAGGAATTGCTCACTTCATGCCAAGGAGAGAACTGGAGAAACCCCCTGTCCTCCTGAGATCTAGCCTTTACCCACCCTCCACCTCAGTGTGTGACTTCCTTGGAGTTTCTGCCTTTTGTCAGCATCTCAGCCTCCCACTTCGACGAAGTAGGGGGCAGAGTAGGAAGATTTTAAGAGAACAAATTGTGTCGGATCATTATTTTAAATTTGGAGACCTCGTTTCTTCAGCCTTCAAAGGAAATGTTGCCTCAAGTAACATGCCATGCAATTATCTGTTGGTTCCCTGTTCCCCTGTTTCACCCTTCAACCTCCCTTCCTTCTGCCGCTTACTCACTGAGCCCACTGCCCAAGTGGGCTTGGTGCCCACTCTTCTGTTTTTAGAAGAAAATTTACCTTCACTCTACATTCTAGGAGATGGCAAACCAGGCATTTTAGGATGACCAAGACCATCTTATTTCTAGTCCCTGCTCTTCTTATTTCTAGTTCTGGACCACAGTTCCCCCCTTTGTATTGTGAGAAATGTAGACCAGTCGACAGCAAATTTTTTTTTCCAGTCCTGACTTAGGGTCTCTAATTTTCTTTTGGAGTTCTATAAGCATTTTTCTTCTAGGTTTTACTAATGGAATTGCATGGGAAGAATTGAGAAGTGGAACAACCTCACGATAGACCAGCTGACAAAGACAATGAAACGCCTAACTTCTAACGTGGGAAGTAGTCAGCAAAAGTCATGCCACATGCGCACACCCCATACACACATCTCTCTCTCTCACCACCCCCCACGCATTGTTTATAAAAACAAAACCAAATACCAGAAAACTTAATGTTCGTCTCTCACTTAGAGGGGATTTCAGCAAGTGGTCTCCTGTACAGACAATGCCGCCCCCAAATGTACTTTCCATCACACACACCAGGGTGAACACATGCACATAAACATTACACACACACACACACACACACACACACTCCGCATTGAGTCACTTGCGATGTATAGCAACCCTATGTACAGCAGCTCTGAATCCTGCCCTGTCCTGAGCCAGTCTCACTAATTCCAACACATCAACCCCCATTGTCCCAGTTACTGTATCAATCCATCTCATCCGGGGTCTCCCTCTCCTGCGCTGTCTGTCCACCCTTTGAATGGGCATGATGTCCTTCTCCAAGGACCAATATCTCCTGGCCACGTGCCCAAAGTAAGTGAGGCAGAGCTTCAAAATCCTACCCTCCAAGGAGAGACTTGGTTTCACTCTCTCCAATACAGATCTATTTGTGGCACATAACAGTAACATTCTATGACAGGTTTGGAAGCAGGTGTGGTGTCCACTTCCTAAACAACATGCCTCCTGAAACTCTGTGAACTTTGATAAATGTTGATAGTTGTAGAGGGGCGTCAGGCCTTTTGTTCAGAGGGTCGCTATGAGTTGTGCTCAACTCAAAGGAAACCAACAACAACAACAACAACAGCAACATACTGACATAAAAGAGACACATGACACATGCACAGCATTCAGAAACACAAACGCCACATATATGCACACCATACATGTACTCATCAAATAAACACCACACCTCACACCAAACCTCACACACGACATACATACACACCACACATCACACACACACACACAAACATATATATACACCACATCACGCAGACAGCACACACAGACACACATCACATACATAGACTACACACACTAGATTATACTTTGCACACCCCCACAGATCACATACACACAACATCACACACACATGAACACATGAATACAGTGATCACACCCCCATCACACACATATACCCCCCCTCCCCAAGAGTATAGAAATGGAGCTGACTCAGCAGGGGCCTGCTTTGGAGAACACTGGTCTTTGAAAGTCAGGCAGAAAGTGCCCTTGGCGCCAGGCATTGCTGGGACTGCTTACATGGTAGAGCTATGGTTTATTTTTGCACAGACCTCGAGGGTGTCCAGGGGATTCCAGGAGCTGCACGTGAGCAGTAGGTGCCTGCACCCTGAGCTGCCTGCCAGTTAGGCCATCTCTCTAAGTGTCTGCCGCCACCCCCTGCTGACCGGGAGCTGGCTGGCCACCACCTGCACCCCATGTCATGTGAGAGTCTCCTCGGAGGCTGGTGCTCACCGCCCAGAACCGCTGCCCAGGAGCTGGCGTCTCGGCTGTGTCAGATGAGTTCATCTGCATGTGCCAGTGGAAGGGCCACCCTCCAGGCAGCCTCTTGGCAGCCCTGCCACCCTGCCCTGTGACCAGCAGAGACACCACCGACTGTATCACCTGCCGGGGCTACTGATACTCTCCAGCTAATGTGAGGAGCTGGTGCCGTTAGGTTGTTGCTGGGAGAAACCCTACACTCCTACCTCTTATGAGCTAAGCTCTGAGCAATGAGCAGGGGAGAAGGAGGAAGAACTATCTCGAAGTACTATTACATGAGGAAACACAACAAATGTGGTAATACTAGGGGAACAAGTTTGCTAGACTAGGGCAAACCTTCCTGTGGGCCTGGCCATGGACCAAGGAGGAATCATGAAGAATGTTCATCCTTCCACAGCAAGACAGAAGAATAAAGCCAACACAAAGACTTTTAGAAAATAAATATGATTTGAAGAATTGTTCTTTATATTTAGATAATATCCTTAGTACTTTATTTTTTTTATCCTTAGTACTTTTTAAATGTTAAAAATATTTTCTTATAACGTAATGTTGACATTAGATGATGGTCTGTCTTGGAAAAGGTGCATCTGGGGTGCTCCTTGGAGGCGAAGCTGGCAAAGCTTCATCTCTTGTACTTGGGACATGTTGCTAGGAGGGGCCACTTCTATGAAAGAGATTATCATGCTTGGAAGGGGAGAGGGTCAGCAAAAGAAAGACCCCGAAGGAGATAGACTGACACAGTGACTGCAGCAATGGGGTCAATTGTACCAGATGGTGAAGATGACACAGGACAGGACAGGGTCCAGATCTGTTGTTTACAGGGCTGTTAGGAGTTGTGCTTGACTCGATGGTACCTAACAACAACAACAACAACAACAACAACAACGGGGCATGCCTATGTCTATGCTTTATCACTAATTTTAAAAAGATTTATCAATGAATTAAAAAAATCTAAGAATGAGAGGACTCATGGTTGGGAACTAGAGGTGATGGAAGGAGGGACAGAAGTAGTTGTGAAAGCTGGACGGCAAAGACAGTCTATCTGTGACAGCAGGAGCAATGTCTCTTTCGTTCATTGTTGCATCTCCAGCACCTAGTGTAGGGACAAGTGACCTTTCTCTGTAAAGAATCAAGTAATACAAATTTTAGGCTTTGGGGGCCATATGGCTCTATCACAGCTATTAACTCTGCCCTATTAGCATGAAGGCAGCCACAGGTAACATATACATGTGTGCAAAACGTTATATCCCAATAGAGCTTTCTTTACATAACAAGCAATGAGCTGGTTTTGACCCCGAGGTTGTATTTTGCTGATCCTGATCTAGTGTCTAGTGAACGATCAATAAAGATTTTCTGAATCAGTAGAATTTTCCTTCCCTGTGTATGAAGAGGAGAAAATGAAGATGTTTGAGGTTGTTGTTGTTGTTAAGTGCCGTCGAGTCGCTTGCGACTCATAGCGACCCTATGTACAACAGCCCTAAATTCTGCTCTGTCCTGTGCCAGTCGCACTGTCTCTGACACACCCATCCCGATTACCCCAGTCACTAAATCAATCAACCTCATAGAGGGCCTTCCCTTCCTGAGCTGTCCCTCCACCCTCCCAAGCATGATGTCCCTCTCTGAGGACCAGTCCCTCCTTACAACATGTCCAAAGTATGTTAGACGAAGCCCCAGAATCCTTGTCTCCAAGGAGCAGCCTGGTTTAACCCTCTCTACGATGAATCTGTTTGTTTTTTTGGCAGTCCATGGTACATTCAATACTCTTCTCCAGCACCACAGCTCAAAGGCATCAATTCTCCTTCTATCCTCCCTAGTTATTGATGCTTGAGGTAGGATTTAAAAAATATCACTGTAGTGGTGGTGGTTGTTGCTAGGTATTATTGAGTCAACTGTGAGTCCTAATGACCTATGAGCAACACACTCTGTCCTGTGCTGTCCTCACCTTGCGCAAGCTCACTGGAACAGTCACCGTGTTGGTCAGTCTTGTTGAGAGGTGTCCTCTCTTTTGCTGACCCTTCACCTCTCCCAGCATGATGTCATTCTCCAAGGGCTTGTCCTGCCTGACAACATGGTTATCACTGTGATAGGCCAGGTAACATGGGTTGCCAGAAACGCTGGGGAGCCGACACACTGGGTAGGGAGTTGCTACAATAGCTGAACATGGGATGGTGAGAGTTCAAGCTGGAGCAGGGCGAGTGGGAATGAATGGAGGTACAGAGGGGCCTAACTGATGACAAGGGAAGGGCAATGGGGAAGAAGAAACCATAGATGAGTGGGAATTAGAGCCCAGTCCTTCAACCTCCGTTTTTATCAAACCATGCTTCCAGAATCAGGAGATTTGTTCTGTCTTCTTGGCTTTCAAAACCATGTTTCTGGTATGAATTTCTAAAAGCCACTTCAAAAGCCAAGAGTTTTTCAGTCCTTTATTTTCCTTTTACATTTCAAGGTTCCAGTTTGCTCTGAGGCAATAATTCCTGACTGCCTTGGCCTCCTGATTTTGTCTCAGTGGGAGGGAGAAAGATTGTGAGTTAAGGATAAAAATGAGAATGAAAAATGTACTTGCTGATATAAAGAGGGGTTTTTCCCCTCTGTCATATTTGGTACTAAGAAACAGGAAAAGCTGGAAGGAGCTCTGGCAAAGGGGTGAAGAGTTGGGTTTAGACACCTGCAGTGTGGGCCACTCATCATCCATCCACCCACCCATCCATCCCAGTTTCAATGTCCGATGGCATTAAGAATTGCCGAAGTTCACCCAAAGGAATTTGCTGGGAGAATAGAATTCTATAATAGGAGAAGAGCCAGAAAAAATGGAAGCTTAGTTTTTTCCCAATATTGATAAAGCAGAAAGCATTTGAAGAGGCAGTAGAGGAGCCCAGGAAGGGGTAGATAATGGGGATTGGGTTGTGGCTGTTGTTGTAAGGTACTGGTGAATCATTTCTAACTGATAGTGATGCTAGACAACAGAAGCAAACGCCGCCCAGGCCTCCCATCATTGCTCTGCTTGAGCTCGCTGGGTCAATCCATCTCTTAGATGGTCTACTTTTTTTCACTGGGCCGCTACTTTTCCAAGCATGATGTCCATCTTCTGGGCTTGTCCCTTCTGAAAGCATGCCTGAAGTGAGAAACAAACTCTTTTGAAACCAAGGAAAGAAAGAGTGTCCCGAGGAAGGGCGTGGTTAGAAGCACAGATTCTTGTGGTTTCTCAGTTTGGCTCATCTGTTCCTTCCACAAACATTCAGAACTCTCTTTTTTGTGCCCAACTGCATTTTAGGAGTTGGAGGTATGAAATCAAAGCCCCTGGCTTTAGAAACACTCCATCTGTTGGAAGACAGAGGCAATAAGAAAACTGCAGCTTGGATGAGGGTTATCAGTCTTTTTCTTGTGGAGGCCCAGGCTTACTCTGTAAATTTTCATTATGAGACTCTTGTCTGAGATGGTATTACCAAATGTTTGTTCCCAGTCGGTAGATTTTCTTTTCACCCTGTTGGAAAAAGTTTTTGATGCACACATGAATTTAATCTTTAGAAGGTCCCATTTATCTAAATTTTATCCTCTTCAGATTGTGTATTTCTGGTTGTATTTGGTAGTCTCTTTATACCTTGGACTAGTGCTTCTAAGCTTGATCCCAGTTTCTCTCTTATGAACTTTACAGTTTTGGGCTTTAATCCCATGTCTCTGATCCACCTTGAGTTCATTTTTATGTAGGATGTGAAACGTGGATTCTGTTTCAACTTTCTGCAGGTGGAAGTCCACTTTTTCCAGCACCATTTGTTGAAGAGGTTATCATTTCCCCATTTGATAGCTTTGATTTCCTTGTTGAATATCAGTTGACCAGACAGGCAAAAGACAAGGAAAGAATTTTCACAGAGGAAGATAATCCAATGGCAAACAGACACATGAAGTGATGCTTCAAATCACTGGCAAATAAATGAGATACAAATCAAAATCACAATACGGTACCGTCTCATTCCAGTAACAGTGGCAAAGTTTAACAGGGCAGCAAGTAATAAATGTTGGAGAGGATGTGGTGAAAAAGGAACTCTTATGCATTATTGGTAGGATTGTAAAATGGTACAACCGTTCTAGAAGACAGTTTGGAGCTTCCTCAAAAAGCTGAACACAGAAATTCCATATGACCTCGTTATTTCACTACTTGGAATATACCCTGAGAAAATGAGAACTGAGGTGCAATGGATATTTGTACACCAATATTCATAGCAGCATTATTCATCATCGCAAGGAAACATGGAAACAGCTCAGATGTCCAACGACAGTTGAATGGATTGAGAACTTATGGTACATTCACACAATGGAATACTACACAGCACAAAGGGGCAATGATTTTGTAAATACTTAACTTGAGAGTAACAGGAGAGCGTTATGCTGGGTGAACTAACTCAGTCCCACAAAGACAAATATTGTATGAAACCATTATTGTATTATGAGTATAATTATCCAAGGGGGCTGGGGGATGGAGGATGGTGGAAGCAGAGGGATGAGGATGTACATGAGGAGGTGGATTATTCATGGAGTTGTACAATTTGATGGGTGGAGGGTTGAAGGAAATTGGAAGATTCTGTTCTTGAAAACGATATTAGAATTTTGTAAACAAACTAGTATTAGAAAAAAAGAAAGGGAAAAAAACCCCTTAAAAATTTAAAGTATGCATTAATAAACATAAAGAAACTCCCAACCAAATAAACAACACACACACACACACACACACACACACACACACCCCA
Source organism: Elephantulus edwardii (assembly GCF_000299155.1). Taxonomy (NCBI): domain Eukaryota; kingdom Metazoa; phylum Chordata; class Mammalia; order Macroscelidea; family Macroscelididae; genus Elephantulus; species Elephantulus edwardii. The sequence continues at coordinate 5,328,233 of NW_006399802.1, forward strand.
ATAATAACCAAAAAACAAAGACAATGAAAGGAAGAAAGTTGCCAAAGATGGAAAGGACATGTTTTTGGAAGTACCAGGTTCTCTGTCAATAAGAATGTTCAAAGAATGTTGGATGACCATCTGGTGGTCATGTAAAAAGAGTATGTAAGGCTCAGTTATGACCTTTCTTCCTATACTGAGATTAGAAACAAAATATTCTCATGGCGTAATTCTTTCCATATGCCCCTAGATAGATTCTCAGGCTGATGCGAATTCTTCTTGGGGCTATGGCCCTAGACAGGAAAGATAGTGGGAATTAGCACTCTATGACGGGAAGGATCCTGTGTTCTGGTCCCAGCTCAGTCACTGTCTCATGGCAAGACCCTGGACAGATCCCTTCTCCTGTCTTGACCTTGGCGTCACCTTCTATACAATAGTTACTTCCTTGTGGTCTAATCCAGTGCTTTTCACATTGGCTTTGGGGCAAGATCAATATTCCGCCGTAACAATTTTATTGAGATATTATTTACCTACAGTACCATTCTTGCTTGCTAAAGCTGAAGAAGACCTGAAGCTCTTGCTGCAGGAGAAGGTCATGGACTGTAGTTTTCAATATGGATTGAAGCTCAACATTAAGAAGACAAAGATTCTCAACACTGGGCCAATTGGCAGCACCATGATAGGTGGAGAAGAGCTAGATGGTGTTAACAATTACAGCTTGCTTGGCTCCACAATCAACACTGTGAACACCAGCAGCCAGTAAATCAAAAGATGAATTGCACTGGGCAAATCTGCTGTCAGGGACCTCTCTAGAGTGCTGAAAACAAGGATGTCAGTCTAGAGACTAAGATGCGCCTAATCTAGGCCATGATCTTCACAATTACTTGTTATGCATCAGAGAGTTGGACAATGACTAAAGATGACAGAAGAATCAATGCATTTGACTTTTGGTTCTGGAGAAGAATCTTGAACATACCATGGACTGCCAAGAAAACAAATAGGTCTGAGAGGATGAAACCAAGTCTCCTTGGAGGCTAGGATTTTGAAGCAGTATCTCATATACTTTGGGCACGTGGCCGGGAGAGACCAGTCCTTGGAGAAGGACATCATGCTCAGAAGGGTGGAGGGACAACATAGGAGAGGAAGACCCTGGATGAGATGGATTGATACAGTGACTGGGGCAATGGGAGTTGATGTATTGGAATTAGTGAGACTGGCTCAAGACAGGGCAGGGTTCAGAGCTGCTGTACATAGGGTCACTATGGGTGGCAGGCTACTCGATGGCACATTACAACAATAACAACACAGTACCATTCACTCATTTAAAGAATACAATCCAATGATTTTTTCCCCCTTTATTTACAGACAGGTTCAAGGATATGTTAAAAAGCATTGGTGTTAACCAGCAGTGAAATGATAGAACTCTAAATCTGGGTGCACAGCAATGGTTGTTGGTGTAGGTTATGTGCCCTGTGCCTGGTAGTGCAAATGGCAAATGTTGAGTTTAATGTGATAGAAGCTTCACTATGTGATGGGCTGGTCTTTAAAGTGCTTTCGTTGCTCTCCTAGGTTAATTTTTGTCTGATTTTTTTTGGTCTTTCTTTCTTTATCCTCAGTGCATTGCACATAGCAGATCCCGTGTAAATATTTGACTAGTGAGCTCTGGATGTGTTGTGTGAAATGGTCTTAGGATGATGCCCCTACATTCCATGTGACAATTGAGATTGTGAAAGCCCTTCCATAGTCTTAAAAGGAAAGCACACTGTTGTCGGAGCATGTGGTGAATAAGGCTCAGTGCCTTCTGTTCTAGTTCATCTCCTTGTCTCTAGCCTGGTGGGGAAGCTCAGCCCCTTCCTCACGTTCCCAGCTACAATCTAATGAATTACTCTGAAAAACAAGGTTATGTGTTTTGGATCCTGACTTATTTGAACATTGCTCATGACTTTGAAATTTATAAACATAGACAGCTGTCTTCCCAGATGACCTACCAAATCATATTCCCCTGGAAAGCAGAGCTCAATTAGATGTTTAAAACCTAAGATAGCAAAATGGGCAAGATGACTTCCTGCCTTAGCCAAGGTATGGTTTGGTCCTGACAAATAGTCGTCTGGTCCCAGATTCTTCTCAAGGTCACTGGCAGGTGAGGGAAGTACGTTCTTTCCATTGACCTAAAATCTGCCGTCTTCTAGCTCTTAATCATACACCTGGCTACTCCCTCTGTTACTGTGCAAATTTTCAAGTTTGAAAATGGTATATCTTTTTGTTCTAAGTCTGGCAAAATAGCGGCAATTCTTTCAGTAAGTTCTCAAGAATTATTAAGAAATAATAAAACACTGCTACAACTAAAAAATGTATTTATAATAAAATGCCTTTTTAATAAAAAAAAGAAAGAATAAAACAATAAACAGTGAATAATAAGGTGTTGTTAAGCACTGTCAAACCAGGTCTAAGGCACAGTGACCCTATGTAAACAAACAAAACCATGTCTCATCCTAGCAAACACAATCTCTGTTGTGTTTCCACCCATTGTTACATCACTGCATTGATCTATCTCATTAAGAATCTGTATTTTTTTGCAGATCTACTTTATGAAGCATAATATCTTTCTCCAGCGACTGGTCCCTCCTGAAAATCCACCTAAAGATTATGAGTCAAAGTTGCTTCTAAGGAGCATCGTAGCTGCATGTCTTCCTTCCTTCCTTCCTTCCTTCCTTCCTTCCTTCCTTCCTTCCTTCCTTTCTTTCTTTCTTTCTTTCTTTCTTTCTTTCTTTCTTTCTTTCT
>NW_006399802.1:5332137-5334186 GCF_000299155.1 Elephantulus edwardii
AACAAGTTATAAGTACATGAGTCCAAAAATTATGGAAAAGTAAAAGAAAAGATTCTTTCATTGTTTTACAAACACTCCCCCTGGTCCCCTCCACCATGCAGCCCTCGCTCTAGTCTCCTGTGATGACAGAAATACCCAGTTACATCTCTCTTTTAGATGGTTCTCTCAGCTCTCCTTCAGCTTCTGTATTCATTACCCAACTTCCACATGCACATGCATGTGAGGTGATTGAAAGTACTATGGCATAGGGATGTTTATAGCCCAAGCTTGTCTTCTTGGCAAGTTCAAGGTCTAACTTCTATGTCTGTGTCCTGCTTTTTCTATGTGTCTGGTGGTCTAGTGGCAAGAATCTGTGCTGCAGTTCCGAAGGCACACTGTTTGAGGCCACCAGCTGCTCTGAGCGAGAAGGATGGATAATCTCCTCCTGTACGATTATCTGCCTCTGAAAACCCACTGGAGGGTCAGCTGTGGGTCAGTTCTAACTCTGATATAAAACAACCACAAGGTATAGTAGAGACATTCCATGGAATGCCAAACATCCCATTGATGGTCAAAAGAAAAAAATGTATTAGAGAAAGTACAGCCAGAATGTTCTTTGGAGGCAAAGATGATGAGGCTTCACCTCACATACTTTGGGTGTGTTGCTAAAAGAGGCTATTCCTTGGGGAGGGACATGATTCTTGTAAAGGTGGAGGGATGGTAAAGGAGAGGAAGATCCTCGACCAGGTTGATTGACATGGTGACTGCTACAATGGGCTCTAAAGTGTCAGGAAGTGTGAAGATGGCACAGGATAGGACAGGGTTCAGATCTGCAGATCTGTTGTTCACAGGTTTGCTATGGGTCATACTCGCCTCAAAGACACCTGACAACTAACAATGACCAGGTGTAGATGGTTCCTTCAAGAAAGCTGTTGCAGCATGTGGCAGGCCTGACCCTACTGTGGTTCAGTGGAAAGAGCACTGACCTAAGAGTCAGGAGACATGAGTTCTATGGTTATGACAGACTTATGGGAATATGCACAAGATTCTTCCCTTGAAATTGGAAAATCTCAACCTTTTCTAAATCTACTTACACTCATTCACGTTGAAGGCCTTATTTCCCATTCATTTAAGTTTCTTCCATCTTCATTTGGAATTCTTCATCTTTGAAGAGTTGGTTTTCATATCACCTTTTCTATTTAGCCTTTTTTTAGGAAAAATCAGTCTCACGCCTCTCTATTTTCTAAATTCTTGCACAAAACTCTGCTCTAGAACGTGATTGTTTCCCATATAACTCTGAACTCCCCTATGGAGGAGACTTGTTTATGGACACCAGTGACCCTAACATGTAGCATAGGGCTTACCACGTGAGTATTCATCTTCTGAAGGACTTAAGGACTGTTTCAATAATCGTGATGCCATTTCACCTCCAAATCTGCTAGATGGCGCTACAGCCCACGCAAATGTAGCCTGTTGGCGATTGTTTGGAACTGCAGGTCTTGCCAGCAGGAGAAGTAGCTTCAGGTCAAACTGAAAAATTTCTTGGCTAGAAATCCAGGAAAGTTGAATTTTCCATTTTCTCCTTGACTTCTGAGCTACTAGGATTGAACTTTTGGTTTCCCATTCCTTGAAGTAGTCTAGGAAGGTAGAAGATTCTCTCTTCTTTCCTCCACTACTGCTGGTGTTGTTGCATACCATTGAGTAGGAATTGACCATAGCTGACCCTCCAGCAGGTTTTCAGAGGCAGTTAATAGCACAGGAGGAGACTGCCCATCCTCCTCCTGCGAAGCAGCTGGTGGATTTGAACCACAGTCCTTCAGGATTGCAGTAGGCCATCAGAGCTCCCTCCCTAAAGCAGGATAATTTTGACCATGCCTTTTCTCTCTCTTTGAGCTGTTCCAGGTTTGGTACTAAGTGTATGGTTTGTTAATTCTTTGATAGTTATCAACTCACTCCTCTGAAAAAAGGAAAAGATAAAGTTTAGCCTTTCTTGGAAATATTCATGACCCACATGAATTGCTTCCATAAGTGTTTGTTCAAATCTACTTTGTTTTTTTTTTCTTTTTTTTT
>NW_006399802.1:5340798-5350496 GCF_000299155.1 Elephantulus edwardii
CTGCTGCTCTCCCCGGGTCTCTTCCGGGTCCCTCTCGCGGCGTTCCCCGGTCTGGCGGCGGCGTTCCCGGTCTGGCGGCAGTGTTCCCCCGGCCTGGCGGGCGGCGGCGTGCGTTCCCCTGGCTGCTCTTCCCGGGTCTCTTCCAAATCTACTTTGTTTTAAATGGTCTATTTTTACTTATCTGTTCATTGCTGTAGAGAGGTAACTCATGGTTGCTGTGATGCTGAAGACTGTGACAGTGATGTGCCAATCATGGTAATGGACAACCATGGTGGACGGTGTTGGCTGGAGCTTCCCGACTAAATCAAGCCTGGAAGCAGGAGAGGCATCCACTTCTGAAATGGCTTGCCTCCAGAAACTCTATGTATGAACAGTGCTCAGGCTGTTTGTTCATAGGGTCGCTATGAGTCGTCTATGACTCGACGGCACCAAACAACAGCAACAACAACATTTTTACTTATCTTCTTTAACATATTTTGGTGTCTCATAGCAATACATACTTCAAAATCCAGTGGAAGGGAGACAGAAGATCATGGTGGTTAAGGGTGCTGATTCTGGAAGCCTGTTGCCTGGTTTTAAATCTTGTCTTTGTTACCTGCTAGTTGAATGACCTTGAATAAGCTATTTAACCACTTGATGACTCAGTTTCTTCATCTATAAAATGGGAAAAATAATCATAAGACCCAAGCCCCAGGTTGTCAAGTCCAACAATAGTATCCTCATAAAAAGGGTACAGTGAGGATTAACGAGTTCTGGGTACTTTATCTGCTGGACAAATAAATCAAGAAACTGGACTATATAAAGAAGGATGGGCATCAGGATTGGATGAAGACTCTCTAATAACTTCCCATATGCAGATGACAGAACTTCGTTTGCTAAAAGTGAAGAAGACTTTGAGCATTTACTGATAAAGAAAAAACATGAGTCTTCAGTATACTGAGCTTATAAGTTATACTTCAACATGACAAAAACAAAAATCCTCATCACTGGACCAATAATCTAACATAGTAAACAAAGAAAAGTTTTAAGTTGTTAAAGATTTCATTTTACTTGGATCCACAATTAACATAATGGAAATAACAGCCAAGAAATCAAACAATGTATTGTATCAGGCAAATCTGTAGCAGAAGACCACTTAAAAGCTCTGGAAGCCAAAGATATAATTTTGACGACTATATGTTTGACTCCAGTCATGCTATTTTCAATGATATCATAGGCAGGTGGAAACTTGCCAATGAATAAGGAAGATTGAATAACTGACATATTTTAATTATAGTTGGTTTTTTAAAAGAATATTGAATATATCATGACTATCAGAAAAAGAGAAGAACATAGTCAGCATTTCTCAAGCTGAAAAGAACTGGAAAACAAATTCAAGCCTTTAGTTGCAACACTGAAGGATTCTATGGGCAAAATCTTGAATGATGTAGGAAGAATCAAAAGAAGATAAAGGCAATACACAGTGTGCCAGAAGAATTGGTCAATACAGAACCATTTCAGGAAGTAGCATATAATCAGGAACCAATATTACTGAAGAAGTCCAAGCTGCACTGAAAGGATTGGCAAAGTATAAGGCCCCAAGAATTGATAGAATACCAGTTAAGGTGTTTCAAGAAACAGATGCAACCCTGGGCGTGTTCATCAGTCTCTGCCAACAGACATAGAAGACAGCTACCTGGCCAACTGACTGGAAGTGATCCATTTTTTTTCCTCTCCCATTTCCAAGAATGGTGATCCAACAGACTATGGAAATTATTGAACAGTATCATTAATATTGAATTCAGGTAAAATCTTGCTGAAGATTATGAAAAAATGGTTGGAGGGAAAAAACATAGACAAGAAATTTAAACTGGATTTAGAAGAGATTTCATTGCTAATGTCAGGTGGATCTTGGCTGAAAACAAGGAATACCAGAAAGGTGTTAATTTGTGTTTTATTGGTTATTGACTGTGTGGATCACAGCAATTATGGCTAATGTTGGAGAGAATAAGAATCACAGAATGCTTAATTGTGCTCATGGGAGATCTCTACATGGACCAAAAAGTTGTCCAGACAGAACAAGGGAACACTGTTTGGTTTAAAATCAGGAAAGGTGTGAATCAGGGTTGTATCCTTTCTCCAAACCTATTCAATCTGTATGCTAAACAAATACATTTAGAAGAGGGCTATATGAAAAAGAATGTGACATTAGGATAGGAGGAAGACTCATCAACAACTTGAATTATACAGACTTGAAACACTGAAGAAGATCAAAGACTACAGACTTCATTATGGGTTATATCTCAACATCAAGGAAACAAAAATTCTCACCATTGGACCAATAGTCAACATCATGACAGAGGAAGAAAAGATTGAAGTTGTGGACAATTACATTTTACTTGGATCTATAACCAACACTCTTGGTAGCAGCAGTCAAGAAATTAAAAGACATGTTGCATTGGGAAATCTAAGTTTGGTCCCATTTTGTCTTTATGATCTTTATGGTTTTGGGATTTACCCCTAGGGCTCTGATCCAACTTGAGTTGATTTTTGTGTATGGTTGTGAGATGTGGATCCTGCTTCAGCTTTCTGCAGGTAGAAGTCCAGTTGTTTTTATTTTTTTTTAAATTTTTATTGTATTATTTTTATGTGTACCGTCAAATCAGATCTGACTGGTACAGGAGGAGATTGCCCCCTCCTTCTCCAGCAGAGCATCTGGTGGATTTGAACCGCATACCTCTGGGATTGCAGTGCAGCGTAGAAGTCCAGTTTTGCCAGCACCATTTGTTGAAGAGGTTGTCACTTCCCCATTTGATAGGCTTTGTTTCCTTGACAAATACCAGTTAATTGTAAGTAAGTGGGATAATTTCTGGGTTCTTGATTCTGTTCTATTGGTCTGTGTGTCTGTTACTGTACGAGTACCATGCTGTTTTGCTTATTACAGCTGTGTAGTAGGTTTTGAGATCAGGGAGTGCTATTACCCCCACTTCATTTTTGTTTTTCAGAAGTGCTTTGTTTACTTTGGGTTTATTTCCAAATAACTTGTCAGTTGCTTTTTCCATCTCTTTAAAAAAATGTATTTGGTATCTGTATTAGTATTGCATTAAATATGTAACTTGCTTTTGGCAGGCTTGTTACTTTCACTAATTGAGTCTTCTTATCTTAGCAAACATTTCTTCCCTCGCCCATTTATTTAGTCTCTTATTGTTTATTGCAGTAGAGAATTGTAGTTTTCTTTATAAATTATTTTTGTGTGCCTCATTATGATTATTATAAAGTATCTCAATTTGCAGTTGGCTATTGTAAATGGTTCTGCTTTCTTAGTTTCCCTATCTGTGTTCTTTGTTACTGCAGAGGAATCCCATTGATTTTTTTATATTGATCTTGTATCCTGCCACTCTACTAAATTGGCCTACTAGATCTAATAGTGTTTTGTTTGGTTGAGTCCTTGGGGTTTTCTGGGTACACTATCATATTGTCTGCATGTATCAATAATTTTATGGCCTCTTTGCTGATATGGATGCCTCTTATTTCCTTCTCTTGTCATATTGCTCTATCAATTACTTCTAATACAGTTTTGAACAGGAGTGGTGAAAGTGAGCATTCTTGTCTAGTGCCTGTTCACCTTTGGTCTTTCTCCATTGACAATGATGTTGGCTCTTGGTTTTGCATATATATTTTTCACTATCTTGAGGAAATACCCTTCAATTCTTATTTTTCTGAATGTTTTAATCGGGAAAGGTTGTTGGATTTTGTCAAAGGCCTTTTCTACATCATCTGAAGGATCATGTGGTTTTTGACTTTGTTTTATTAATGTGATGAATTATATTGATTGTTTTTCTCATGGTGAACCATCCTTGCATATCTGTTATGAATCTCATTTGGTCATTATGAATTTTATTTTATGTACTACTGGATTCTATTGCCCAGGATTTTGTTAAAGCTTTTAAAATCTATATTCATGAGAAATACTGGTCTTTAGTTTTACTTTTTGGTAATGTCTGTTCCAGGTTTTGCTTGTAATGCCTTTGCAGGTTATACTTGCTTCATAGAATGATGACTCTGGGAATCTTTCTTATTTTTTTATTTTTTGGAGTTGTTTAAGTAGAATTGGTGATAGATTTTCTCTGAACGTTTGATAGAAATTAGCTGTGAAGCTTTCTAGGACAGGACATTTTTAGGAGGGAGATTATTTTTTATGACCTGCTCAATTTCTTCTTTTGTGATGAGACTGTTCAAGTGTTCTACATCTGTTTGATTCAGTCTGGGTAGGGTGTGAGTTTCAAGGAATTTGTCCATTTCCTCCAAGTTTTCAAATTTACCAGAATATAGCTTTTTCATAATATTCTGATATTATCAATTTAATTTCAGCTTGTTCTGTTGTGATGTCACCTCCACAATTTCTTAAGTGAGTTATTTCTGTCCCCTATTTTCTTTTGTTAAATTTGCCTGTAGTTTATCAATTTTATTGACTCTTTCAGAGAACCAGATCCTGGTTGTGTTGATATTCCTTATGAGGATATTAATATAGCCATAATATAAAGTCTTTGCATTTATTAATTAATTAACAGGACATCACTCTATGTCAAGTTTTGCATAACAGTCACTAGAGATATATGGCCAGGTGGACAGACAGGACCTTTTCCTTTCAGTTTGGATATCTGTAAAACTAGTCTAATTCTCTTTGTTCCGTCTTAAGAGCCCACCAAATATTCCTCCCCTGTGGCCATTCCTAGTTCAGTTTTTGATAACACATTCTATGAGTCAGTAGTTTTCCCCCTTTCGCTTCTCAGACTTTCCTTTTTCACAACAAATTCCATGACTATCATAACTGCCTTCCTCTGATTTTATCCTACGCCACACGCTTTTCTCATCCAGAACAAATAACAATTTCTTTCACCCTTGTAAAGCCAAGTCAAGATTGTTGATAATAATCACTTCTATCCCCTATGTTCAAGGAAAAATTAAGAATATGAGTAAGTAAGGATTAAAGACCAGAGAGGAAAGTATGACTAATTTGTTAAACGATATTGAGAAATTTGAATAACTATTTTGGGGGGAAAAATTAAGTTAGATTCTTATGGCATGCCGCACAGCAAAATACATTCCAGATGGATTACAGAATTACTACTAGGAAAGCCTTAAGAAGATATTCGTGAATATCTCATCTCCGGATAAATAAAGTCTTTCTGAAAACATCAGACACATGAAAACATGGTGGTCTAGCCCCCAGGGAATTGTGCTGCTAATATAAATGCCACACTTTTCTGGCAGTTCAAATCCAACACTGGCTTCTTGTAAAATCAGCTATCACCTTTCATGTGATTTACAACTTCAGAAACTTGTTGAAGGGTTAGCTATGAGTTTGTTCAACAGTGATGAGGAGTTTTTGTTCTGTGGGAGAATGATGGCCCAGCTGATTTACAGCTCCAGAAATTCATTGGAGGGTCCCTTATGAGTCAGTTTTGACTTAATGTCAATGAATGTTCAGAGTTTTTATTTGTTTAAGAAAGAAATATAAAATTACTTCTCAATTCAACAAAGTCCAAACCAAAAATAGTTGCAACATTTATGATAAAGATCTGCATCTTTAAGAGAATCTTTACAAATCGATGAGAAAATTTGCATAATAGAAAAATGAAGAAAGAATTAAAATATTAAGGGACAAGAAATGGAAATTTAGTACTGACTGTGCAAGATGACATCCATTTCCATTCTGAGTAGAACATAGCAGACAAGGAACCAGTAGAAAAGAAAGCTGAGTTCCACAGAGCAGGACAGAGACGTACCCTAGGTTAAACAGTGATCGGAGCTGGCCTGTCACCCAGTCTTTTGCCTTCTAATGCTTTTATCTACCCATTATCCCCACCATCCGTCCATCTTGTCACATTCAGGGCTAGTGAGTAATAATTTGCACCAGACTTTGTCAGATGACAAATTACCCTCTTGAGTAGAAGGATGTTATAGTGATGCTCTGGGCTAGGGTGTCAGAAGACAAAGAGCTGTTTGTTAGAGACACAAACAAGGAGACCAAAGACAGAGTAACAGTCTAGCCAAAGGGCCTGGTGAGTCTCTTGTTTGTCTGTATATCTGAAGGCTAAAAATCAGATTGTGTGTGTGTGTGTGTTTATATGACATCCACAAAAAAGCAGGAGTAGCAATACTAATTTTTGTTAAAATAGACTTCAGAATGAACACCATCATAAAAGAGAAGAAAGTATACTATTTCATGATTAAAGACACAATAGATCAAGAAGATATAACCTTGGTCAATATCTATGCACCAACAACAGATAGACCTGCTATATCTATATCTATATCTATATCTATATCTATATCTATATCTATATCTATATCTATATCTATATCTATATCTCTATATATCTATATCTCCCACCATTTAACAGAATCAAAGAAAGAAATAGACAACACCACACTAGTGGTAAGAGACTTTAACAGACCAATCTTACCAAAGGATAAGCCAACTCAAAAAGATGTAGAAAATCTAAATTATGCAATCAGCCAATTTGACTGTGTGGATATATTTCAGGTACTGCACTCAACTAAAACTCAATTCATTTTCTTCTCAAGTGCAAGTGGCACATTCTCTAAATAGATCACTTATTAAAACATAAAGCAAGCCTCAACAAATTAAGAAACAGTGAAAGAATATAAAGTATCTTTTCATACCACAATGCCATAAAGCTAGAGATTAACCACAGGAAGAGTTTATAAAACCACCCATGTGGAAGCTAAATAACACCCTTCTAGAACATGATTGGGTTATAGAAGAGGTAATGAAATAAAAAAATTCCTTGAAACAAATGATAATGAAAATACAACATACCGAAACCTCTGGGATGTAACTAAGGCAGTCATGAGGGAGCGGTTTATAGCAATAGGTAAACATAGAAGAAACAAATAAGCAAAATTAATGTTCTAATTCAACACCTCCATCAGATAGAAAAAGAAAAAACAATGTAACTCCACAGCCTCTAGAAGTAAGGAAATTGTAAGAACAAGGCTGAAATCAATGAGAGAGAAAACAGAAAAACAATTGAAACCATTAACAAAATCAGGAACTTGTTTTTCTAAAGGGTCAATGAAATTGACAAACCATTGACAGATTTAATACAATAAAAAAAGGAGAAGACAAAATAACTTGATTAAGGCATGATAGAGGTGACATCCATCACAAAAAAGAACCAGAGAAAATTAAACCTATAATACCAGAATATTATGAAAAGTTATACTCTGATCAATTTGAAAGCCTGGAGGAAAAGGACAAATTCCTTGAAACTCATGTCCGATTCAGATTGACAAAGACAGATGTAAAACAGACTCATCACAAAAGGAGAAACTGAGCAAGTCATGAAAAGACTTGCCCCTAAAAAATGTCCTAGACTAGATGGTTTTACGGCTGAATTCTACTAAAGTTTCAGAGAAGATCTATCACCTATTCTACTTAAATTATTTCAAAATATAGAAAAATAATCAGATTCTTACCTGTACTTTAAAGCCTACTTTAGAGAAAAGAAACAAAACAAAATAGAAAATTACAACAGAAGAAACTTCAGGGTTTGCCATTTGAGATTTTGACTGACCTGATTGTCAATGTATTTTTTGTTTCTTGACACCTATTTCCCTGGGTGTTGATTGTGAAGCCAAGTAAAATGAAATCCTGGCCAACTTCTATCTTTTCTCCATTTATCATGTTGCCTGTTGGTCCAGTGAGGAGGACTTTTGGTTGGGTTTTTTGGTTGTTGTTGTTTTGTTTTTTATGGCGAGTTGTAATCCATATTGAAAGCTACATAGTCTTTGATTTTGTTTAGTATTTCAAATCCTCTTCACTTAGCAAACAAGGTTGTGTCGTCTGCATAACTTAGATTGTTGATGAATCTTTGTCCAAAACTAATGTCATACTCTTCTTCATATAGTCCAGTTCCTCGAAATTTCTCAGCATACAGATTGAATAAAGAATACAACTCTGGTGCATACCTTTCCTAATTTTAAAGCATACTGTATTTCTTTATTCTTCTCAGATGATTTCCTCTTGGTCTATGTAAAGCAGGAGTACAAGGAAGTGTTCTGGAATTCACATGCTTTGCAATGTTAGACGTAATTTATTACCACCTACACTATTGAATGCCTCAGAAAACATATTTTTTTGTATTCTTTGTTTTCAGTCAAAATTCATCTGACATGAATTCTTCTGAATCTAGTTTGAACTTTGAGCAATTTCCTGTGGATGTGCAATTCCAACTGTTTTTTGATAGTCTTCAGCAAGATTTTACTTGCATGTAGTATTAAAGATATTGTTCAGTAAATTTTTTATTCTGTTGAATCATCTTTTTTTTTTTTTAAGTTGGCACAAATGTAAATCTCTTCCAGTCAGTTGACCAGGTAACCATCTTTCAAATTTCTTAGCATGGAAGAGTAAGCACGTCCAAGGCAGCATCTGTGTACTGAACCACCTCAATAGGTATTCCATCAATTCCTGGAGCCTTATTTATTGTTATGCCTTCTGTGAAGCCTGGAGATCTTTCATTAAGTAGTGTTGGTTCTTGATCATGTGCTACTTCCTGAAATAATTCAGTGTTTACCAATTCAATTTGGTGCAGTTACTCTCAATTCCTTCCATCTTCTTTTGCCATTCAGTATTTTGCCCATAGAATCCTTCAGTATTACAAATGGAGACTTGAATTTACTTGCCAGTCATTTTAGCTTAAAAAAATTGTTGAACATGCCATTCCCTTTTGGTTTTTTTTTTACTCCAGGTTTTCGTACATATCATTATAATGCCAATCATTAGTTATTATGAATGCATCTTGATTGCATAGTTGATCAATTTTAGACTGCAGAAGTTGTTAGAAATCCTTAATTCATCTCTGGCCTTTGTGTTTGGTGTGTGTATTTGAAGAATAAACGCAATAACAGTTCTTTCTTATGTGCTAATGGATATTATCCTGTCATTGGCAGTATTGTGCCATTTTTTTTTAGGATAAATGTAGCTAACGTTCTCTTTAGTTTGTCATTGCAGGCATAATGGACCACGGTTGTCTGATTAAAAATATGGCTAAGCCAGTCTATTTACATTCAATTGTGCCTAGGATATTCATCTTTGTCTTCCTTTTTTTTGTTTCTTATAACCTTCTCTTTTCCTAGATTCATACTTCATGTTCTATTTTTTCTTTTTATTTATTTTAAAGAACGTTTGCAGAGATTTTGGATTTCCATTCATTCATTGTTGCAATTTTCTCCCTGCCCACCCCTCGCCCCCAGTTTGCTCTTCTCTTTGGAAAGTAAAAGAAAAATTCCTTCATTGGTATACAATCTCCCCCCAACCCCGCCCCGCCCCATGTACACTCAACTAGACAACCTTCATTCTGGACTTTTGTGATAACCATAATACCCTATCATATATCTCATTTAACCTGTTCTCTCCCTCATCTATTTCAATGCAGTATGCATAATTTATCCAGTTTTTCTCATTCTTATCCCAACCCTGATGTCAGTCCCATTCTACAATGGTGGCATTATGCAGTGTTTGTCCTTTTGTGACTGAGATATTTAACTCAGCATAATGTCCTCCAGGGACACCCATTTTGAATTATATTGCATCAGTTCCTTGTTTTTCAATACAGCGTAGTATTCCATTGTGTGAACATACCACAGCTTCTAATTTTTAAAAAAAATTTTTATTTTTATTATTATTATTT
>NW_006399802.1:5350596-5359541 GCF_000299155.1 Elephantulus edwardii
TTCATTGTTGCACTTTTCTCCCTGCCCACCCCATCCCCACCCCCCATTCACTCCTTTCCTTGAAAATCAAAAGAAAAACTCCTTCATTGGTACACAATCCGCCCTCTGCACACCCCCAACCCCACCTCCACCCCAAATATAATCCACCCTGGAACCCTCATTCCGTACTCTTATGATTAACATAATGCCCTAAAATATAATACTTTTAAACTATTCTCTCCCTCTGACATCGGAGTGGGGGTAAGACTGAGAAAAACTGGATAAATTATGTTTACTGCATTGAAGCTTCTAATTTTTAATGGCTGTTTACAGTTGTTTCTTTTCCTTTTGAGTTGTGCCACATCAACGAATGAGTCTTTTATTCATTGAAAGCCTTCTCCACGTACGTTACGAAGGTAAACTCTGTTTTGAGAGACATTTCTTCCTCCATCATGTTTTGAGTCTTACACCCGAGTACCTTCTATTTTGGCACTATATCAACCAATGTTTCCAGTTATTCATAGGATTTCTGAGGCCCACCCATTTCAGAAGTACAGGGTCAGTCATGCTTTCTACTGGGCTGTGCTAGTCTGGAAACACCACTGAATTCTGTCTACAGGGGATGACCTTGCTAGTATTTGAAATACAGCTGACAGAGATTTCAGTACTCCTTGCAGTACTTGACAAAACTTTTCATAATAAAAGATCATAATATTGTTATTGTTATTATGCATTGTTGAGTCAGAACAAACTCTGACTCTGGCAGGTTTTCAGAGGAAGTGAGTTGCAAGGGAGGAGACTTGCCCACCTTCCTTCTGTAGAGCAGTTGGTTGATTCAAACTGCATGCCTTTGGATTGCTAACACAACCCCTTACCACTAAACCACTGGAGCTTGACAAGAAAAATGATTGTTGTTGTTTTATTTAATCATAACCCTTATACTCAGAGGTAGCACAGTTAACATATTATTATTAGTAAAATCTACAGGAAAGAAACTCACATAGAACTGTGTAAAGATTTGAAAAATTCTGTTTTACCTGTGTTCTGGTATATATACCAGGGACTTGGCTACATAATCTTTTGTTCAAGAGATTAAACCTGAGATGAATGGTGTTGTTAGGTGACGCTGAGTCAAGTAGTGACCCATTTAACAATGGATCTGAACCCTGTTCTATCCTTTGCCATGCTTATCACCTCTCACTCTTGTGATGTTGTTATGTGCCATCGACTTGACTATGACTCATAAGGACCCTATCAACAACGGCTCTGAACCTTTCCCTGTCCTGAGCCAACCTCATTGTCTCTGACACACCTGACCCCACTGCCACAGTCACTGTGTCAATCCATCTCAAAACCCATCAGCGAGATGATTCACCCGTCTATGAGTGATGTGATGGAGGCTGGTGTTGCAGAGATTACCTAGTAGGCCAGGATCCTGCAGCCTGTTGGTTGCAGTGCGTCTGGGTCAGGTTTTTGACTTCTAACTAATTACTAAAGCAAACCCCTTATAAACTTAGACTGAAGGGATAAGATACGGGATGAAAGGAAAGACAATTAACTCTTCTAGGGGAAAAAAAACCCAACCCAAAATAAAAAACAAACAAAACAATCCCTAAAGCAGTTTGGACATCAACCAATCTATTAGAAGGAGCATTGGAAGCAGGCCTCTTCAATTTCAAAGAGAGTGGGGCCATTGTTTTCTGGATAAGAAAGACTGAGGCCACAGCTTCCTACTATCACATCTTCCACACAACTTGACTCACTCAGTTTTGTAGGGAGGGACTGCTGTTAAGGTGTGGAGGGGGAATGGGGCCTCCAGCCAAAATTGAGAGGGTGAGGCTACCCAAGGGAGTGAGGAGGTGGGGTTGTCACTCAGACGGACTAGGAGAATAGGACTGTCTAAAGTAAAAGGGGACGAAAACACTACAGAACAAATAAAAGGAAAAGTTTTGCTATACCAATGGGCCTGGGAAGTAAAGCTCAGGTTTAAGGGATTTCCACCCAGAATCCACAGGGCATAACAAATACCCAGAATTTGTAGGACAGGAGAGCTAATGCAAATTGTTCTGCTAGGTTTTGGACTTTGTCGATGCTATTTCCTTCAGTTTCTCCTGTTTGTAATGAAAATATCTATCTTGTACTTGTTTCACTATTGTACTTTGGATTCACATAACGTGTATCCTAGATATATATCATAGGCTAACTTGACGAAGATGAATTTTGCCCCACAATGCAAGGTGTCTAATGTCTCACCTATATTTGACTTGGTTAATTTAGAAGATGAGATTTTAGATTTGGAGTTCATTTAAGGCTTTGAAAGAAAATGTTTGGGATAATACATTTTGTATGGAACAAGGACATGAATAATTGGGAACAAAACAGTAGAATGTTATTGATTGAGTTATGTCCCCCTAACATATGTATTGTAAATCCTAACAATACATCCTAAATCCTGTATGCTTGTGGATACAGTCTCATTTGAGGAAGAGTCGTCTCTTTTATAGCAATGAGATAGAATTTGTGTAGGGGATCCTGTTGAAGATGACCCAGAAATGACTGGAACAGTACATTGACAGAGAACTACCAGAAATACAAGCTTAGAAGTGGGTTCAGAAAAGGTCATGGCACTAGAGATATTATCACCAGTATCAGATGGATCTTGGCAGAAAGTAAAGCGTACCAGAGGAATGTGTTTCATTGGCTATGTAAAGGCATTTGACTGTGTGGATAACAACAAATTGTGGCGAACCTTGAGGAGAACGACAATCTCAGAATACTTGATTGTGTTTATGTGAAACCTATATTAGTACCAGAAAGCAGTCATCAGAGCAGAGCAGGAAAGATTGCATGGTTCAAAATTAGGAAAGCTATGTATCGGGGATGCATTCTGTCTCCCTACCCTTTCAATCTATATGTAGAACAGATTATTTGGGAAGCTGGGCTTTATGAGGTATCAGGATTGGAGGAAGACTCATCAATAACCTACATTATGGAGATGACACAACCATGCTTGCTGAGACTGAGGAGGACTTTAAGCATTTGCTGAAGAAGGTCAAGGTCAAAGACTGTAGACTTCATATGGATTGAAGATTAACGTCAAGAAGACAAAGATTCTCACCACTGGGCCAATTGACAGCACTATGATGGCTGGAAAATGATTGAGGTTGTTTACAATTCCAGCTTGCTCGATTCCACAGTCAACACACTTGGAACCAGCATTCAGGAAATCAAGACAAATTGCATTGGGGAAATCTACTGTCAGCGACCTCTCCAGAGTACTGAGAAACAACAATGTCAGTCTAGAGACTAAGGTGCGTCTGATCCAGGTCATGGTCTTCACAATTACTTGTTATGCATCAAAGAGCTGGACAATGACTAAGGATGACAGAATTGATGCCTTTGGGTTGTGGTGCTGTAGAAGAGAGTTGAACTTACCACGGACTGCAAAGAAAACAAATAGGTCTCTTTTGGAGAGGGTAAAACTAAATTTCTCCTTGGAAGCTAGGATTTTGAAGCTCTGTCTCACATACATTGGGCATGTAACCAGGAGGAACTGATCTTTGGAAAAGGACATCATAACCAGAAGGTTGGAAGGACAGCAAAGGAAAGGAAGATCCCAGATGAGATGGATTGGTACAGTAACTAGGGCAATGGGGGTAGGTGTGTAGGAGACAGTGAGACTGGCTCAGGACAGGTCGTGTTTCATAACTGTTGTACAAAGGGTCTCTGTGAGTTGCAGGTGACTTGGTGGCACATAGCAACAATTAAAAAAGAATAGATTATACAGTAGAGGTGGGGGACAAGAGTTGCCAAGCTAAAGGAAGATCACCTAGGAGAAGAAGCTCACAGGAGAGAAGGACATTCTTCAAGAGCAGACAGAGGAAGCTTTCCCCTAGAGCTGCACCTTAAATTCATGCTTCCACACTGTTGAAAATAAATTTCCATTTGTTAAGGGCTCCCACTTATGGAATGTCTATGGCAGCAGCACCAGATGATTTAGATACATGGTGGTTATGCCAACTCAAAGTTACACAGTTCATATTCACCAACTGCTCAGTGAAAGAAAGATAGGTCATTCGCTGCCTCTGAAAACCTGCTGGAGGGTCTGTGATGAGTGCATTCCCACTGACAGCACACAATAACAAATATTTGGAAGCATGAGTGTTTTCCACTTCCTAAATAACATGCCTCTGGAAATTCTATGAACTTTGATAAATGTCAATAGTTGTAGAGGGGCTTCAGGCCTTTTGTTCAATAGGGTCGCCATGAGTCGTGCTCAACTCAAAGGCAATCAACAACAACAACAGCATCACAACTGAAAGAAAAAGAATGCCCAGATTTCAGATTCACCCATAACTGGGGAAAGAAGTCCCCATAAAATACCAGTAATATTTCATGCTTTACCTGCTAGCCTTTAGGCAGATCCAGACAAGCAGCGGAAATGATGCGTGGAAAGAGAAGAGGAAAATTCGTGGAAGACTTATGATTGTCTAAGTCACTGTCAGAAAGGTAGAGTCTACTCCTAGCTAGAAAATGCTGAAAAAGAATTCGGATAGATCAGAACACTTCCTTTAAGTGCCCTTTTCATTTAAAGTGCTGTTTGAAATGGCACTCTTCACAAGGCTTCTGAGGGAAGAGGATGTGAAAAGGTAGGAGAAATATTCTTTGAAGGCTGGTTCATAAAAATGAAAAGGCAAAATTTAGAGTCATTTAAGAGAAGAAAATAAAGCAAAAATGATGGATGACACATAATTCCTTCACAGGAGTGGCATCCACTTTCTAAACAACATACCTTTGGAAACTGTATGAGCTTTGATAAATGACGATAGTTATAGAAAGGCTTCACACCTTCTGATTATAGGTTGGCTATTAGTTGTGCTCAACTTGATGGCAATCAACACCACCAGCAACAACAACTATAACAATAAAACAAGATCATTTTTGAACTAGGAATAAAAAATTCAGGAGAGAAATTGGACCTTATGGGAAAAATCACACCAGATAGAAAGACTGTACTACACGGTATTGAAATGACAATGAATTCAAATGAAAATTTAATGAAAGACACTGAAGAAAGATGGGGAAACAACCAAGAAAATGAAAACAAGATAAAGTAAAAAACATAAAGAGATGTTGTTGGGTACTGTAGAGTTTGAACCAACATATAGATGACCACCTGGCAGGTTTTCGGAATCAATTAACTGCACGGGAGGAGATTGCCCGTCCTTCTCTCATGCGGCAGCTGGTGGCCTCGAACCATGTGCCTTCAAGATTGCAGCACAGAAAGAAATTGGTTAAAATGGTAGCCAAATGAAGAAGAAAAACCATATAAATAATTGGAGTACCTGTACATTCCACATGTCTAAAGAGTCTACAACAACGGAACAGAATGAATATTTATTTAAACTAAACCTATAATTTAAGACAATTTGCTGGAAAAGAAAGAGGACCCAAGTCTAAATATTAGGAAAAACTCACTATATTATTTGGGAAGATACATCCATGACATATCTTCATGTAACTATAAACTTTTAACCATAAAGAAAAGTTCTTAAAACTACCAAGCAAAAAGGACCAAAAACTTAAAAGAATAAGAGACATACATTGAGGTTATTTTAGATTTATTTATTATTTTTTTCGGGTGAAAGTTTACAGAGCAGGTTGATTTTACATTCAACTATTTATCTACATTTTCCTTTGTGGCATTAGTTGCAGTCACCTCAACCTAACAAGGCCCTTTCCACCTGCTCCCTGGTTTCCCTGTAACCACTTGTCCTTTCCTGTCCCTTCCTGCTTTCTGATCTTTGCTATTAGCTTCATATGTTGAATGTTCTAAAGAGGATATTCCTCATAGTGTGATTGTTCAAGAACTGTGACTACTTTAAAAAAAAATATTATTTTTTTGGTGTGTATGTACCATCAAATCAGATCTGACTGGTACAGGAGGAGATTGCTCCTTCTTCTCCAGCAAAGCATCTGGTGGATTTGAACCATCTCCCTCTGGGATAGCAGTGCAGCTTCTTTCCACTCAGCCACCAGAGCTCCCTTGTGGCTACTTCTTAAATACAGCAATAGAAAAAGGAATTTCTATGTATTTACATTCATTGCAAAGGAGAAGTTCAACTTCCTGAGTAACAGTAATTTAAAAATAAAGAGCAAATATTTCTTGAGAACCTCTCAAATTGAATAATATTAAAATAAAGTGGCACTATCCTTCTTTTAAAAGATTGAATTTTCCCATAAATTATGTATTTCTGCAACATATGTTTTAGATCAGGAATATACAAAATGAAAATGTTATGTGAAGTAGCCACTTTAATTACAAAGAATAATTTTTAAAATGTTTCTCCAGTGAAGATACTTTGCTCAAATCTTGCCTTTGGCATAGTACCAAAAATTACTTGGCGATAAAATAGAGATAAAAATTTAGGGGTTTTTCTTTTTTTTGGTTTTAGTTCTCTAGTCATGTCAACTTGATGTGTTAACTGTAAATATCAAACATCAAGATTTGCAAAAAAGCCAATCACCACTGATTTTTACTTTTAGCTGTGATATTTCCATCAAGGAGAGAGATTCAGCAGAGGTATTTTCTTATATACTGTTGGGAATATTTTCAAGAGGAACTAGTCCTTGCAGAGAGAGTTCCTGCTGGGGAAGGCAGAGATTCAGTGAAAGAAAGACCTTCAACAAGATGAGCTGACACAGTGAGGCCCACAATGGACTGGAGCAGGACAGAGATCCTGAGGATGGCAGGACACGGCAAGGTTCAGAGCTCTGTTCATAGGGTCTTTATGAGTCAGAGTTGACTTGATAACATGTAACAACAAATGACTAGTTTTTCAGGTAGGGATCTCTGATGGTGTAATCAGTAGAGAGTGGTGCTCCTAACCCAAAGGCCGTACCTTTCTTGTGGTTTAAATCCACCAGTGGTTTGGTAGGAGAAAGATGGGCACTTAACTAAACCTTAGAAACCCACTGGTCAGAAAGAGTTGGCTTAGATTTCATTTTTGCATGATATATGGCTAGGTGTTGTTTTCAATGTGGATTGAAGCTCATCATCAAAAAGACAAACACTCACCATTGGGCCAATTGACAATACCATGATGGTTGGAGAAGATTGAGGTGGTTAACAGTTACAGCTTGCTTGGCTCCACAATTAACACTCTTGGCACCAGCAGTCAGGAAATCAAAAGATGAATTGTTTTAAGTAAATCTGCTGTCAGGAACCTCTTCAGAGTACTGAGAAGCAATGATATCAGTATAGAGACTAAGGTGCACCTGATCCAGGTCATGGTCATCACAATTACTTGTTATGCATCTGAGAGCTGGACAATGACTAGGGATTACAGAAGAAGAATTGATGCCATTGAGTTGTGGTGCTGGAGAAGAATCTTGAATATACCATGGATCATGAAGACAACAAAGAGGTCTGTCTTAGAGAGGGTGAAACCATGTTTCTCCTTGGAGGCTAGGATTTTGAAGCTCCCTCTCTCATACTTTGGGCATGTGACCAGGAGGGACTGCTCCTTGGAGAAGGACATCATGCTTGGAAGGGTGGCGGGGGACAGTACAGGAGAAGAAGACCCCAGATGAGATGGATTGATACAGTAACTAGGGCCATGGAGGTAGGTGTGTAGGAGTCAGTGAGACTGGCTCAGGACAGGTCATGTTTCAGAGGTGTTGTACAAAGGGTCGCTGTGAGTCACAGACAACTCGATGACACGTAACAGCAGCAATAACATGTGGTTAGAGATACACTGGAGTAAGAAGTCCTGATTTTTAAAACCTTGGAGAAAATCACTGTTGTTGGTCTTTGAAATTATGCCAGAATGATTTAAAATTAATGAACTAAACTGGAAAAAAAACTACATAATATGTCTTGATTGAGATTCAACAATGCCGTGTTTGAAATTAGATTTTTCTTAAAATATGAAAACAATTTTATGATTTATCTGTTTTAAGGATTGCCAATGAGAAAAACTTATAGTCTGTTTAAAGTAAATGTAAACTCAAGGACCCACTACCCTTAAGTAGTTTCCAATTTATATTTGATTGCATTTTTGAGACTGTAAATGAGTGGAAATTGCACATCTTTTTCCTGTGCAATGACTGATGGGTTGGAACCACCAAGCTTTTAGTTTGAAGCCCAATAGATTATACACTATGAAACCCAGGCCCACTTAAAGTAAAGATGTTGTTGTTGTTGTTATGTGCAGTTAAGTAAAAACCCATTCATTGCTGACCCTCCTGTGGGTTTTGTAAATCCCACAAGAAGAGATTGCCAGTCTTTCCGTTGATGGATTTCAACGGCTTTGCCACTGAGTTGGTGGTACAACTCCTTACCCACTAAGCTACCAGAGCTCTCTAACATAGAGCTAGGGGACAGTTATTCAAAGATTCTATGTGGTGTGTTTATTTTAAAAAAGAGTCTATGAGAGTCAAATTGAGGAGCTATATGGAACACAAGAATTGAAACAAAGGAGTTTTACATGATAGAGCTATAAACACATTTATGTAGTGTTAAAGCCAGAAC
This sequence comes from Elephantulus edwardii, assembly GCF_000299155.1. Taxonomy (NCBI): domain Eukaryota; kingdom Metazoa; phylum Chordata; class Mammalia; order Macroscelidea; family Macroscelididae; genus Elephantulus; species Elephantulus edwardii. The sequence goes on from NW_006399802.1 coordinate 5,359,109, forward strand.
TTTAGTTTACGATATTTTGATCTGAGAAAATGAAATCAGAGAAGTAATAGGTAAGCCATTACAAAGATAGGCTTTTGATAGGTTGGTTTACAAAGTATAAGTAGGTTATAGGGTTTGGTTACTGTACACATTTGCAAAAGTAAGTAATTTTTAGAAGAGAATTTTAGGGTAATTGTTAGTATTTCACAAGTATCTTTTCTCAACTCACATCATGATGTTGAACTAGTCCTTAGTTACAGAAAGTATAAACATAGTTATATAGTTGTAATTATACTTAAATTTTGGGCATTTGCTCACCAGGAATTTTCTTATGGTGTCAATGTAAGGGCCTGAGGAGTACCTTGATCTCACTCTGAAAAGGGATGTTAGTGGTGTCAGAGGGACCCCAAAAGATGGTAACTTCACAAACACACACACACACACACACACACAC
>NW_006399802.1:5360375-5410259 GCF_000299155.1 Elephantulus edwardii
ATATATATCTATATCTATCTATCTATCTATCTATCTATCTATCTATCTATCTATATCAGTGGTTTTCAGACTTTTTGTGTTCATGGTAAATGTTTAAACACTAGAATTCTATACAGCACATGAAATACTTTCCAAATATCACACTGGCAGTTTTCCTAGATATTTTTCTTCTTCCTATCCCGTCTCCTTCCTTGTTTTAAGTCCTCTCTTCATTCCAAACTGGAATACTCTTTCATATCTTTGTCCATGCTTACTTAATCCAATACAAAGCTTAAAACACAAACCAATCTCAAACCCACTGCCACAGAGTTGATTCTAATCCATTAGGTGTCTGGAGTTGGACATCTTTTTGGTAGGAGATTATCAGTCTTTCTCTTCAGACCAGCTGCTAACAAGTGAGTCCACCATGGCTTACACGATGCTGCCAGAACCCGTACAGAAAGATATATACCCACGTTAGAATTTTTAAAATTTTTTTGATAAACTGCTTTAGTAAGTCTTGTAGCTAATTATGGAAATAAGACTTTTGGGGTTAGATAAGTGTTGACTTGCACACTTTGCAAATAGATTTAATTTCTATCTTCTAATAGTCATTCTGATGATTTAATTTCCTTATTTAATATTAGCTAGTTTCTTCAAAGAGTCAACTGACAATGGTAATAGAAGACATTCATTATTTCTGTTTTATATAAAATATGTTTATTGAATAGAGTTTTTAAAAATAGCTTTATTTTGTTTTCACTTAGAACTTGATTTTCAATTGAGAAATCTTAAATGGCATTAAGTTTTGTCAAATGTTTGTTCAACATTTGTTATTATTATTACATGTTTCTCCCTCTAATTTGTAGATAGGTGGTTGCAAATCACATTTGCTCAAATTTTGCATGGATGTTAAAATATATCCCCTCCTCATTTATCAGTATTGGTAGGTGTGAAGAATGAAGTTATCATTTGAAAATCGATGTGACTCCAAAATTAAGGATGACTACATCAAATCATGAAATGAAGGATGACTATCTCATTACATAACAGCAAACCTATGAGAATCGCAGCCTAGCCAAGTTGACACGTTGCCTGAACCATCACAGCCGGAGTTAGTTTTGTCATACGCTTCAGTATTTGTGACTGCTAGGTTTACATTGTTGATGCATAAAGGAGTTGAATAGCAGATATTCCCCCTATTGTCATAAATAAAATATGTCAGATAACGAGAGCATAAAAAAATGAAGAGAAAAGGGAGATCTGGTGGCCTAGTGGCAAGAAGCTGCCCTGCAATCCCAGAGGTATGTGGTTCGAATCCACCAGATGCTCTGTGGGAGAAGGAGGGGCAATCTCCTCCTGTAAACAGTCAGAAGTGATTTGCTAGTACACACAAAAATAATAAAATAATTTTTTTAAAAGTGAGGAGCAAGTGCTTATTTAGAAAGGAAATGGATAATTCTATTTTGAATACTATATATTTAGTATTAATAACAATAGTTGTTGATAACAAGTAGAATTCCTCTTTAGACCATTTAACTGTTACTCTTCCAATCTCTGTTTACATGTCTCCAGTGACCGGGCATTCATTACTGCTCAAGGCAGCTCCCACAACTTTTAACATTGTTGTTGTTATGTGCCGTCGAGTCGCACAGCCCTAAACTCTGCTCTGTCCTGTGTCAGTCGCACTGTCTCTGATACACCCATCCCAATACATTTTTAATGTAACTCTGTTAAAATTTTAGAATTTAAGTCAGTGGTATTAATTTTTCCTACTATTTACACTAAACATTGGTTGGAGATTGTAGAGACCTGCAGAGAGAGTTGATAAATTAGAATTGTTCTGGGTTTATGACTGAGGTTACCAAGCGGTAAAAAGGGTGACAGCGCACAGTATAATTTTTATAAGCTTTGCTCACCTACTCAGAAACAGGCTCCACGAAAAGTCTGCCTCTAGTGTTTACTGGGAATATCTTTATATGGTTGTTATTTACCAAGCCAGACAGAAGCTTATACAGAGGACTTGAAGACAAGTTTATAGGTGGTTTGAAGACTGAAGTTTATACAGGGCTTGGTGTATTGGCTTGCATGCTAATCTTCTCAAAATAATCTTGCTTCTCTAAAATATTGGGGAATGGAGTTCTCAAAATCTCAAGGGTGCATCTGGAAGTCCTAGTAGGAAAGAACGGCCTTTATGTCCTAGGAAAGTTTTGCTACCTTGTGGGAGGGCTGCTAGAATATTAGAATAGAGAGTTCTGTTTCCTTCTTCTATCACCAAATGAACAAGCCAACTAGAATATCTCTGGAGTTTAGCCAGAACATCAGCCCCCGTGGATTGATTTGGAATTCACTCATAGTCATTCCTACTCCATGCAAGTATCAGCCACTGTCCCCAGTGTGGATATGACGAGATGGGAGAGGAAGAAAGACATGGTGATTCTCGTCTCCCGAAGTGAGTGGCTGTTGATTCCAGCTCATGCTGATGCCAAGTGTATTAGAGCCAAGCTGTGTGTGCTCCATAGGGTTTCAGTGACTGGTTTTTCAGAAGTAGATTACCAGGCCTCTCTTTGGAGGGACTCCTGTTTGGACTCTAACACTAACCTCTTGATTGCTGAGGGCATTACCTGTAAAGTGAAGAAGAACCTCAGAGATACCCTCTGCTCTAATATAGGGAAAATGTAAAAATTAACAGAGCTGTGACGATTGCTATTGTAGTCACTGTTGCATAGAACTTCATGGTTCCCAAGCTTACATTCATTTAAATGGAACCTTAGGGTACCCCTGAGAACTAGCCACGAGGAGGAAAATTCATTCTATAGGTGAAGAAGTTAGTACACTTCATCACTAGACAGAAGTTAGAGGTTTGAATCTACCCACAGGTGCCTTGCAATAAAGACCTGGTAATCTGCTTCTGAAATATCAACTGAAAACTCTACGGAGCACAGCTGTTCTCTGGAACACATGTTGTCGTTGTTGTGCTGTTAGGTGCTGTCGAGTTGAGTGCAACTCATCTTGACACTGTGAACAAGAGAATTGAACCCTGTCCTACATGTGCCATCCTCACCATCTCTGACGTACATGGGCCCATTGCTGCACCTCAGTCACGCATCTGTGGATCTTTCTCAGAGTCTTCCTCTTTCACGCAGACCCTCAGCCTTTCCAAGCATGATGTCTTTCTCCATGTATAGGGTTCAGATCAGCATAAGTGAGTGGTCTGGGATTCCCATTCTTCACAATGCTGTCATTCACAATTTGATATGATCCACACAGTTAAATGCTTTTGCATTGTCTATAAAATCTATAAAATCTCTTTCTGGGACACTCTGCTTTCAACAAAGATCCATCTGATATCAGCAATGATATCCCTCATGCCATGGTCTTTTCTCAATCCAGCTTAAATTTTTGTCAATCCTATGAACCTGGAGAGAGGATGAAAGACACCCAAGTGTTAAGGACTCTCCTTCACAGGGTCGTTGTGAGTCACCTGCGACTCGACGGCACTTAACAATAATAACATCAACATAGAAGATAAAGCTGGCCTAGTGGACAGAAAGCGAAGCTACCAAGCCAAAGGTGGGTGACTTTTAATCCCTGGCCCTCGACCCTGTCTTTCATTGTTTTTGTACAGACATTCCTCTAGTTGTATAGCCCTGGTGTTCAAGTTGCCGTATAGTGGTCACTTGTGGTTGCCGTGAGGCTGAAATGTGTTAATGATTGGTCCCCCAATGCGGACAGAGAGTGGGTTAACTCCCCGGTTAAAACAAGCTTGGAAGGAGGAGTGGCATCCACTTCCGCAATAGCTTGCCTCCGGAAACCCTATGAACCAGGAGAGAGGATGAGAGACACCCAAGCGTTGAGGACTTTCCTTCATAGGGTCACTATGAGTCGCCTGCGACTCGACGGCACTTAACAACAATAATTTCCTGTTGTTATATTGTTCCAGCTGTTTTTAAATAATCATCAGCAAGACTTTACTTGTGTGTGATAATAATGATATCAGTTCATTTCCACATTCTATTGGATTGTTTTTTCAAATAGGATCTCTTCTAGTCAGTTTGCCAGGTCACTTTTGCCTTGAAAAATTGTGTTGTGTAGGCTAGTGAGCACATTTAGGGCTAAATCTGTTGAAACATGTCAGTTAGTATCCCTTCGGTTCCTGGGACTTTATTTCTTGCTAGTGCCTTCTGTGCAGCTTGAAGTAGAACAGCAAAATAATTGAAGTCCTTTTTGAATCTGTGGGGTTCCCCCATCTCTTAAATGTTACCCATGAGATTGCGTATTTATACCTGTCATAAATGAGGGTGTACACAAAAGGATCTACTCTGGTCTGTAGATTAGGAAACTGAGGCTCGCACTGATGACAGGTCCAAGCTCACATAGCCAGGGAATTACAGAACTGCTTCTCTAGTCCAGACGTGTCTCACCCCTGGGACTATTCGGAATGTTCTGCTGTAACATTCCTTGATTCTATGATTAGTTTCTGAATAGAAAAGCATTTCTTGGGGGAGGTGGTGAATATTTTGATGACAAACGTGACTTTTCTGTGGAAGATGTCTCAAAACAAAAGCTTTTAAAAGAAAAGGACATGAGGGATGAGGGCTAAGACTGTCTCTGGGATAGTGATCTTTTGTCTGATTTATTAAATTCAGATTTATTGTGGACTCCCTGGCCCAAAACATAGCTGTTAGCAGTCTATAACATGGAACAGAAATATGAGTTCTCTGTGAATCTAAGAGAGGGAAAAAAGAGAAGAAGCCTTAATGACTTGTCGGTTGGAATAAATCTTAGTGGTCATATAAACCAAGATGACAGGAATTTATACTGGTCTTCAGCACTTGAATGGCTAATGTGGTCAGAGTCGGGAGCCAGGGAAATGGTTTTCTTTAACAAGCCAGCACCTGTTTGTGGGTGTTTGGGATGGTTTTGACAAAGTCGAGTAATGCTACCCTGACATCCTTAATTGTACTCCTGGTGGACAGAAGCCATCTGCACAGAGAAAGAGGTCACTTTCCAGTCCTGACCTGAGATCCACATTTTGGCTGCTCCCAGAGACTCTGCAAAGTTCTAAGTTTTCCCAAGAGGCTAGAGAGAATCATCTGAGGGACATTACGTGGGCAGGGCAGCTGAGAAGGGCCTCAGCAGGTGTCTGGATGGATGCCCATCTGAACTATCCCCCCACTCCTCTCTATGCTGCGATTCTGAAGCATCCAAGCCACTAGCGGAGAACTGGAAGATTCCTTAGAGATTGCTTAGTTTAAGGCCTCTGTGTTTCAGATGAGAAGACTGACGTTTAGGGGATGGAGGTAATAAACTCCAAGTCCTGGCGCAAGAAGAGACAGATGCGGAATAAGAATGCAGATCTCCCTGCCTCTGGGCTTCATGCATCCTCTCTCAGTGTGACACTCCATGCCCACTGCTGCTGAGCTGGTTCCACCTTCTAGCCACCATCTACTGGGCTTCCGAGGTTTTGACCTTTTACAAGAGGAGACTCTGCATCTTTCTCCCATGGAGTGAGTGCCTGGTAGAACCGAACTGCCAACCTTTCAGTTAGTGTGTCACATACTACACTGCCAGGGCTCTTAGTATGTCAGTAGTTCTTCCTTGCTAGAGTCTGAAGGAATATTAAGCTGTCATTGTTGAGAGCCAGCTGTCATTAATAGCAACCCCAGACACAAAGGTAAGAAACTCTGCCTAGCCCAGTCCTGCATCATGTCCGTTACTGGTTGCAGATTTGGCCTCTGAAAGCCAGAGGATTTTCAATGGCTGATTTTCAACAGTAGATTTCTAGGTCTTTCCTCCTTATCTGTCTTAGTCTGGAAGCTCAACTGAAACTTGCTCAGCATCATAGCAACACACAAGACTCCACGTAGTTACAAGGTACGTTGGTTGGGAATTGAACCTGAGCCTTCCTCTAAGCAAGTGTGACTCCTTCCCTTAATCAATGATGCCCTCAGACCTGCTGTACAAATTCCTACAACAGATGATCTATGTTCAGCCCTGAGGAGTATTAGAAATCTTTGACCCTCCCAGCCCAGACAATCCTATTGATATGCATGTCATGGAAACTGTTGTTCTTGTTATGTGACTCATAGCGACCTTATGCACAATGGCTCTGAATCTTTCCCTATCCTGAGCCAATCTTATCATCTCCAACAGATCTAATCTCATTTCTCCAGTTACTGAGTCAATCCGTCTTGGGTCTTCCTCTCCTGTGCTGTTCCTCCACCCTTCCAAGCATAATGTGCTTCTCCAAAGACTGTTTCCTTCTGGTTATATGCCCAAAGAAGGTGAGACAGAGCATCAAAATCCTTGCCTCCAGGGTGCAGCCTGGTTTCACCCTCCCCAGGACAGACCTGTTTGTTCTCTTGGCAGTATGTTCAACACTATTCTCCAGCACCACAACTCAAAGGCATTGATCCTTCTATCATCCTTAGTCATTGTCCAGCTCTCTGATGCATAGCAGGCAATTGTGAAGACCATGGCCTGTATCAGGTACACCTTAGTCTCCAGACTGACATCATTGCTCTTCAGTACTCTCGAGAAATCCTTGACAGTAAGGTTTCCCAATGCGACCATTACTGACCCTAAAAATCCCTCTCACAGATGCAGGGAATTGCCAATTACACCATGTTTTCACATAGGCACTCACAGTCACAATGAAACTACAGACAGATGGTTACTTTTATTCTTAATTCTATAAATGAAGGAACTGAGGTTTACTAAGTGAAGGCTAATAAAGGCTTTTATTATGTCAAGTCCGAGTGGGGTGGTACGTCACGTGTTAACTGGAAGGTTGATGGCTTAGGGGTTTGAATCTACCGGCTGCTTGGAGGTAAATAGATAGACAGTATCCTCTATAGCTTTGCAGCATCAGAAACCCAATGGAGGGTCAGGAGGAGTCAGAATCTACACCATGCAGGGGGTTTGGGGTTTGGTTTACATTATTTCAAAGAAATCACTGAATAGACTTACTTCATAGGGAAGCAGGTCTTTCTTCCAAGGCACTTCTGGATGGATTTGAATTGCTGTTTAATTAGCAGCCGAGTGCCAACTGGGAGACTCCTGGGTCCTGCGAGGACTTTGGAAAAATGTCAGCAAGGGCTGGTCAGATGAGGAAGGCGGGGCCTCCTGAGCTTCAAAGGCTTTCTCAGGCGAAACAGGAGGTTGAGGAGGGCTGTGAATATTCTTCCCCATCTACTGTCTGAGCACATTGTGAAATGGAGGAACCTCATCATTCTGACTGCTCTCAAGCCTGTCACAGGGAGTCAGAGCTGGGAGAGTGTGGGTGGAATACTGTAAAAGCTAAGGTGCACCACGGAGGTCAATTACCTGTCTTTTCATACCACACAGCCAGAAGGGAAGAGTTAGAAAGGTAGGAAACATATATCATGAAAGCCTAAGGGGAGATGTGCATTTTCAACTGAGCCCTGAAGGATGGTCCGGATGGACAATGGAAAAGAAGAAGGCTGACTACAAACAAGCCCAGAGCTCGTGGCCCAGCACATAGATCCAGGCCCTACGTGGCAGGTTCAGGCCACAGGCCCGCCTGAGCAATCAAGGCAGAAAGGAGCCGAGTCAAAACCCTCACTGTTTTCCTGTTTGAAAGAATGGAGTGAGATGGAAGACTTGGCAAAGGATACAGGTGATGGTTGCACAACAGACTTAATGTATGCAACGTCACGGAATGGTACATGGAAGAAATGTTGAATTGGCAAATGTTGTGTCATATATATTTTTATCGCAATTGGAAAACAAAAAGAATGGATTGGAACCTAGATCATGATGGGGGAGAGCGCGAGTGTGTGTGTGTGTGTATGTGCGCGTGTGTGTGTTCCCATCATCTCATGTCAAGGGTAATTGGGGAGAGTGTTGCCAGGACAAAGGAGGCTCCAGGTGGACCTTTCTCAAGGTCAAGGACGATCTATTGAATTTGCTCAGGAGCAATCCTAAAGCCTAGGGACCCAGAGCTAGAGTCTACTCGGCTTCGGCTTTGGGGCTGGAAGCAATCCATGTCCTGGGCAGCCTTGCTCTTCCTCCCAGCCGCCCACCCACTGTTTGGTGCGCACAAACTGGGGGGCTCTCTCCCCACAGCCAGTCAGGCCACGGAGAAATCGCTCCCGGCTAATGAGACAATTAGCTCCTTGCTTTCTTCCTGCAGGAACAAATCTGGGCCCCCACGGCATCTGTCCCCTCCTGTTCCTCCAGCTGGCCTCCCTGCCACGCGCACACGGCTCCGGAACCAGGCCCCGCTGCAGGCCGCTCGGCCCACTTCTGCTTCCAGAAGGAGGGACGGAACCGCAGGCCCAGGCCGGGGGAGGGATTTATGACAGCGCCTGTGCCCCTGAACTCTTCGTCAAAGTTCCCCTGCGGGGTTGGCAGCCCCATCTCGAAAGCTGTTCTGTAGCTGAGGCAGCATATGACTGTTGACAGAGCAGCTGCTGGGGAAGAAGACGCTGAACGGAAGCCTTGGGGCATAAACACGACAAAACCGTGTCACCACGTGGAGCGCAAGGTGCCTCCTCGGCGCTCCGGCTCGCTGACGCGCAGCACCTTGGGAGGGAGGTGGGGGGCAAGGAGAAGGCTTGAGGAACTTTGCTAGGCCGTCTGCTTAAGCTAATGGTCATGATCACCTTCATGATGATAAAAACAGCTACATTTGGTGAGCACTTCCCCTGTGCTGCGGGCCAGTTCTGTGAATTACTTTAGACGCTTTACTCAGGTGACCCTTTCTGACAAAAAGAGTTGTCATTCCTATTTTACAGGTGGAAACACTGAGGCTACAGAGGTCAGTGGTAAAGAATGTTGGGAATACCATGGACTGCCGGAAGAATGAGCCAATTTATTAAGGAAGAACAACCAGACTGTTCTGCAGAAGCAGAGATGTTGAGATCTCAGGTATGTTAGACCTGCGATAACTGGGATAATGAGGGAAGGCATGTCAGAGACAGCGAGAGAGACTCAGGTCAGAGCAGGGTTCAGAGAGCTTTGTTGTATAGGGTTGTGTGAGTCATAGTCAACTGGCTGCCACAAAACAACAACAACAACAACAACAACAACAACAACAACGTTGGACATGTTAATAAGAGGGACCAGTCCCTGGAGAAGGACATTGTAATTGATAAAATTGTTGTTGTTGTGTGCTGTTGAGTTGGAACCCACCTATAGCTGACTGTTCAAAAGTTTTCAGGGGCAGTAAGTTGCAAAGAGGAGATTGTCCATCTTTTCCCAATGGAACAGCTGGTGGATTCGAACTGAGAGCTCCCTTGATAAAGTGAACATACACACCCCCAACCAGATGCATTGACATAGTGATTGCAACAATGGGCACAAATGTAGCAGCGGTTGTGAGGATGGTGGAGGACTGGGTGGGGCTTCATCCTCTTGTACATAAGGGTACAGTGAAGCAGAGCCAAGCATTAGGCATCTAACAAGAAAAGAGAATCTAAGGCTTTTTACAGTTATTAGGTGACCTGGGTGTTGCTCCAGAGCCTCCCCCCTTAGTCATTCAAGCACTTTGAGAGACAGATCATTGTGTTACTATTGATAACTTAAATACACCATGTAACATACTTTGCATCAGTGCATTCATTCTTATTTAACTTTTAGAACATGAAGGCAGGCTGTCAGTGATGGGCTTCTAACTAGTACAGACCGCTAAAGGTGAATTAGAGGAATTCTATATGAATAAACCAACTGACTTTGGGGGCGGGGGTGGGGGTAGGGGGATGGGGAAGCTGCATTCACCTTCATTGTGCAGGTGAGAAAGCCGGGTCCTTAGAGATCTCCTAATAAACTTGTTGGAGAGGGTTAGAGATAGTACATTTAATGTGTTATTCAGTGATGTTGTGCACGTACGTACAGGGTAGCTAGCTCTCTTTCAGGAATATCAGAGTGTGCTGTTAGCACTCTCTTTCTTCTGGACTGTGGATCTGAAAGTTTCTTCATATGCGTCATGCACAGCTATATTGTAAGAATAAGCTTGCCGGTTACAGTCAATGCTATTAATAATAGGAGGGAAGTAAACACACACAAACTCTTTGCTTTCTGAGCAAAGAATTGAGGTGCAGGACACCTGGAGGAAGTCAAGTTCTCAAAAGATGGGTCTTCCTTTGCTGAGTATACAGATGAAGTAAACTGGATTGGCCGAGAGAAAGATGAGCTTTAATGCTTTCTAGGGTTGAATTAGAGAAGTTCTGAGTCCTGTTGAGTCTGTCTGCGAACATGGGGAAAAGAAGAAAAGTCTGCCACATCTGGATTATAAGTGTCTTTAAAGACCCACTAAGATGAGAAGCACTTCTTGTGAATGCTTATGCTCTTAAATTGTAGGGCATAGTGATTTCATGAATGGAGTCCTTGCATTCAAAGGAAGAGGGGGGAAAAAATCTTGGGCCTTTTTGATTTATTCCTCCTTAGCTTTCTAACCTACCCTCCACTCTTCTGCCCCTACCCTCTTCTGATGCATGTTCACCTCTGCTTATCAGGCTGTGCTGGCCCTCTTACCTGAGCATCCCTCCTTCTTCTCATCCACTATCTTGGGTCTTTACTTGGAAGCCCAGCTCAAATCACACTTCTTGGGTGGAGCCTTCTTTGAACTCCTCTCTCAAAGTTGGCTACTTTCTGCTCTGAATTCCCATGTTTCTTTGCACATTCCACTTCTCATCACCTTCTCTGGACTTCCCCCCCCCCCTTTTAAGGTTCTGTTTCCTACCCTAGACCAGAGAGGAGGACATGTTTTCTTATTTCTTTCTGGAGGTTCCAGAACCTGTAAGCTATGATGTGTGGTCACTGCTCTCTTTTGAGGGAACACTAAGAATGACATCTAACATATCTGCAGCCTCAGGCCAGGGTGTTTTGTTGTTTTGGTGGTTTTTTTTTTTTTTGTGTGTCACACATTTTGTGTGAACTACCAAGAGAACTTAGAGAGACCAACAGAGAACAACTCAGAGGATCCTGAGGCTGCAAGCCTCCTGGGATTTTGCCCATCCTGAATTCTTGTCCATGCCAAAAAGATGTACCCAGGAAAGACATCTGTTCAAACCAAAACTGCGCCCCAACAGGAAGGAGGCCCAAGAGCAGCCAGCAGACCTCACCTCTGAAGACCTCCACAAAGCCTTTTGGGACCATGATTCCTCCTTTCTCCATCCTTCTAAGCCCGGATGTTGCTGTTATCATCCTATTGTCCAATTCTGACTGGAGGAATTCAGGCCAGCCAGCTATGGTTTCTCAGTCAATCCTGGATCTGGTACAAGTCATTCAGTCTTAGGACCATTTGCTTGTGTATGGCGAAGCTATTGACTTCACAGAACGATTACAGGGTCTTTGTGAGATGTTACTTATTTATCTCTGTTTGTATCTTTTTCACTGTGGTATAATGAATGTAGAATGAAGTGCCTGAATGTTAACTGTTAGCTTGGTTATGTTTTACATCTGTACACACCTGAGTAAAACCACCACTCAGGTCTAGAGTTAGAGCTAAATGAGATTACAAAAGCTGACATTTGGTTATAAACTGTAAAGAGCTGAAGAAATGTTGGATTTGAATATTGCCAGGAGGTGGAGCCTCTTTCCCATTAAATTCCTCTCCTACAATTGCTAGGGGTTTAGAAATCCTCTACGACAGTTCTGACCCTGCAGCAGACTGGTAGGTAGCAAATTACTGTAGATGTTGCGACCTCAATGCCCCTAGCCTTCACATACGTGCACAGGACTCCAGAGCATGGACTCCAGGCTGTGGCTCTGAGTCACGTGGCCCCTGTACTGCCCCTGTTTCACAGCAGGCTGGCCTCACAAAGCTGGCCCAGTGAGAACACAGTTGTCAGGCAGTCTTAATTCAGTACAATATGAGTTAAAAGCTATACCCTGCTAATTGCCAGGAGCTGGGTGGAGAAGGCAGAAGCTGCTGCCCAGGCTGGGCCCTGAGGGCTGAGCACGTATCAGAGGGTTACCTGTGAACCAAGGTCCATGGGGGGGGGCAAGCACTTCAGCTGTCAATTCTCCACCACCCTCACCTCCCATGCGACGCTCATCCTGAGGACTCCTGGGCCCCTCTCTCCAGCACTGACCAGTCCTCTGGACTTTAGCCATCTTCTTCTCTTACCTGTGGCTCCTCCACGGCCCCTCCAATTAGCATACCCCTGAGCAAATGCGCCTGCTTGCTTCCTAACACCACTGCTTCCTGGCTTTTCTCTCCCTTCTTCTGTGACCTTATTAATTCCCAATCACCCAATCAAAGTCTTATGTAGGGATAAGATCTATCGCATCAGGGTTTGTCCCCAGTGCCCTTCTTGTCAGCCCACTGTTATTGCTGCAAATCTGTGAGGAGCCACTGACCAGGCTCTCTGCCAAAGCAAGGCTCCACACCCCATTCTCCTCCAAATCACACGCAACTTTAAAGACCTAGACAAATGCCCCTGCCTGTTGAAATACCCTGTTAGTTCCTACAGATACTTGCGACTCCCTTCCTGTGCATTTTGGTTACTGCACTCTTTTATCAGAACCTCATTAAGTTCCTCTTTAGACTTTCTACCTTTTCTTACTCTTTTCTCTCCCAGGCTCCTGGTGTACCAAGTTATCTGCCCCATGGTGTTGACAAATGAATAAATGTGTTAATAATGAGCAGATGGATGGTGGCTTAAGCACAGACAGTTCAAGGGAGCTCTGGTGGCATAGTCTGAGGGTTCTTGGACTGTTAACCCAAAGGTTGAGCCTCTCTGACAGTTCGAATCCACCAGCAGCTCCTTGGGAGAGAGACAGGCAATCACCTATGAGATTTACAGCCTTCGAGAACCTGTGGAGGGGCAGCTATGAGTTGGTTCCGCCTTGGCGGCCGTGCATTATGCTTGCATCGTACTTTTCAGGGATCCAGACTTCACCTAGGAGTTTTGAGAGTCTTTTTTCACCTCAACCTTTGTGCTTACCAGAAAAGGGCAGATGCCTCACTCCTAACACTTGAAAAATGCTGAATCTAGAGAAACTTCGTCATAATTGCCTACCTACTTGAAAATACAAACTACGTAATTTGTTTCTAAGTGATCTTAAATGAATATAAATAATGAAGTATGCTCAGAATACTCAAGTACTGGTGCATCCAATCGAACACAATTAAAATTAAAATGGATTTATTAGTATTGTGACTATTATTGATTAAAATGATAATGATAAATAAGGAGACACGTTAAGTACAACAGGACACCAGTAATATTTCTTCAAAGTAATAATTTTGCTGTGACTACCCAATTATTAGTACATTTAATGTGTTATTCAGTGCAATTAATTACCCACTTTTCTCCTAGGAAGGCACTAGGAAAACTTGCTTTCTGCTCGGAGAGGAGGTTGCTTGGCAGAGGGACTGGAAAAGCCCCTGCTGGTTGGGAGCTTCTGAAATGAAGGACACGCTCTTTGGAGATGTAGACCCAACAGCTTTGATATTGTTGTTTGGTGCTGTCAAGTCAGAACTACTTCATAGCTGACCCTCCAGCTGGTTTGCAGAGGCAAGAAATCCTACAGGAAGACAATGCCCATCTTTCTCCGGAGGAGCAGCTGGTGGATTTGGACCATGTGCCTTGGGGTTGGCAACACAGCTCCTTGCCACTAGGCCACGGGAGCTCTGAGCGCAGCTGTAAAAGCTCTTAGAGGACAGAGGAACGCACTGGCTGCCAGGTCCTCTGCCTGAGCATCAGCTGCTTCTGTCACCGTGGATGTTGCTGGTGAAAGCTTGAGAGTGGAGTCAGGAAAGGTGGCTGGAGTTTCACCTGGGGCTCACAGCGGTGTGGCCTGAGTTGAGCCACAGCACTTCCTAATTGTTGTTATTGTCCTGGGTTGTCCCTCACTCCTGGCATTCTCACGCACAACAGAGGGAGATGTTGCCATGCCCTGAGCCATGCCTGTGAGCCTGCGTCTGTTCCTATTTGTTGTTGCAGCCATGGTTTTGTTGGGCGCCTTCCAGCCTAGGGGACTTGCAGCACCATACAGATGGTATTTTATTGTGATCATTTTGGAAACTGATTTCCAGGCCTTTCTTCTTAGCATGGAAGCTCCAATGACGCTTGTTTGCCGTGGTGTTACTACTAGTGTTAGAAACACGGGCAGCATCACGGCACTATTTAAGCCACCACAGTACAACAGACAGACGGGTGGTGGACACACCTCTCCGAGGGTCCTGTTCTCATCTGTAAAACCAGATTAATTTGGCCCTATTGCGCCTGTGTACATAGGGCATGAATGGTGCAGACATAAGGGCTGACAATGATGGTTATCAGGAGACTCCCATCCTCATCCAACTTGGTCTGCCTTGTGGACTTGCTTCTGGCTGTGGATAAACCTCTTCTGGGAGTTCCCTCAAAGTCTGGTGCCTGTTCTGATGTTTGAGTGAGTGAGGTTCCATACCTGCCATTCACCTCAGCTTCACCCCACAGTCTCTGGAGGGGTGATCTCTATCCTCCTCCCCCTCCCCTTGCTGGGAAGAATCTGAGATAGGTGAGGTGAACTAACAGTTGGACCTTCTGGTAAAGTTTTTACTATTTGTCTTAGTTTTTTGAAATGCAGAACCTGGGTAGTAGAGAAGGAAATTGACTTGCTAGATGAGAAGCTTGGCTACCTGAGCCCCGATCCTGTGACACTCAGAACCACGTTCCCCCGCCTCTTTGGCTTTCTTACATTATTGCCACATTTTTGTATCCCTGGAGCCCTCTGGCTCCCAACCCTCCCGAATGCCAAGGGTTCACAGTATTGTTTCATAAAGCTAATTGCTAGTTTTTACATAAAGGCTTTATTTTATGAGCTCCAAATTGCCCAAATTAGATTTTATTAAGCTCACACGTATGATTTTCCTTGTTTTTATTAAAATTAAGTTCACTCATTTGCCATTTGCAAAGGAGTTTGAAATTAGGATCACTTTGTATCCACGGAAACATAGGGAGAATTTTATATGTGATCAGACTTTTACCCACAGAATGGGGAGAAAAGGCAGCTGGTAATTAGGTGCGTAATTCATAGGCAAGCTCCCGAAGCACAATGGGCCAGCTCTTCTACATCACAGCTGACAGTTTACGACAGACAGCTCTTTCTGGCATCCTCCTGTGGGGAGGAGGGCCAGGCAGGAAGGTGAATGGAGGAGCTGGGGCCTGTCCAGGCCCTGGCCTTCACTTATTCTGTAGCTTTGGATGAGGTATGATTCTTATTCTGGGCCCCAGGTTCCCCATCTATGAACTGAGGGTTCAGGAAGTTGTTAGTTGCCGTCTAGTTGGCCTGTGACACATGGAGAGCCCTTGCACCACAGAATGAAACACTACCATCCCTGTGGCCATGTACCATCCCCGTGGCCAGTGGCTGCCTGGACAGCTGTGACCCATAAGGTTTTCATTGGGTGTGTTTTGGAAGTTGGTCACCAGACCTTTCTTCGTACACTGTCTTAGTCTGGAAGCTCCACGGAAGCCCACTCAGCATGATGGCAACACTGACAGAAGCTGCATGTGAAGTGGATTGGCTAGGAGTTGAACTTGGGTCTCCTGCATGTTGTTACTGTTATTAGGTGTCATCAAGTCAACTGTGGCTCAGGGTGACCTTGTGAACAACAGTCTCCCAGATGGGAGGTGAAGATTCCACCACTCAACCACCAACACACCGTTAAAAAAAGTACCATAGTCATGGGGTTGTAAAATTTGATGGGAGTGGGGTGAGAGAAAATGAAACAATTTGTTCTTAAAAACAATATATTTGAATTTTATAAATAAATGAGTAGAAAATAAAAGGATAAAGTGCTAAAAAAAGGAAAATATGATAATCAAATGGATTGAGAAATTATGGTACATTCTACTAAGCAGCACGCAGGAGCAATGGTATCACTGCCCAACTTGGGAGGGACTGGAGAGCTTTATGCTAAGTCAACTAACTCAGTTCCATAAGGGCAAATACTGTGTAAGACCATTATTGTAGAAATAGATAACTAGGAAAATGTGTATGAGTATCTCACGGTGGGGGGAGGGAGGGAGCAGAGGAGTGAGAGTGGGCAGGGGTTGCTAATCATAGAAGAGTGTTTGAAGAGTGGAGGGAGGAATGGGTTAAGGAAATTGGAAAGATCTGGTATGAAAAACAATGTACAAAATAAAAATCTTATATTAAAAAAAAGCAAGTTCAAAAATCAAAGTCATTGCTGTGGAGTGGGAACTGATAGTTGACTTTCCAGCAGGGTTTTGGAGGCTGTGAATTGCAGGGGAGGAGTTTGCCCATCTCTATCTCATGGAACCACTGGCAAATTTGAACCACCAGAGAAGTGCTGCATTTAGGTTGGCACGGCAATTCCCTATAGTCTAGGCTCCTACAGCTTCCCTTGTTGTTATTGTTATGAACCACAAAGGTGAAACCCTATAACTGATCCTGCAGCAGGTTTTCAAAGGCAGTAAATTGCATGGGAGCAGATCGCCCCTTTTCCTCTTGCAGAGAAGCTGGTGGATTTGAACTGTGGTGCTTAAGGTTTACAGTGCAGCTCCTTAGCACTAGGCTAGCATGGCAAAAAAGCTTTTGTTCCTTGTGTCACTTCTGAGTATTGGAATTAAATGATATAACACTGTGATGGGAAAGTCTTGATGCCATACCTGACAGAAAAATGTATCTTGATTAACTGATGCTTTCAGCAAGTGCACGCTGGGGACCTAGTAAGTTCTAAGGGCTTCTTCAAGGCACTGGGGAGAGAGGAACAAATCAGAAAGGGCTTCTTTTCCCAGGAAGTACTGGGAGGAAACAACAATAGCAAAAAAAAAACCAAAAAAGAATGAGCAAATGAATTTTAAAATGCTGTTACTACAGAAGGTAAATTAGGGAAGTGGATGCTTCTGTAAAGAGCTTTCTCTAGAGAAGATATTAGAGCAGAAACTTGGATGACAGAAAGACCTGCCATAAAATCTGGCTACAGGTAATCCCAGACCAGCAAATGTGAAGGCTGCAAAGCAGAGAGACGCTCAGCATGTCCAAAAAACTGAGAAGGCCGCTGTAGGAGGGGAAGTGGGAATGCTCACAAAGAGGAAGATAGCGAGATAGCGATCGATTAGTTGTGTCTACCATTGCCATGGAAGAGGAGAATGATTGTGCTGTTGGGCTGTGTTCCCCCTGCCCCATTTACAGTCCCTGAACTAAATGATTCCAGCAATGATATCCCAGGATGCTGCTGAGCCCGGAAGGGAGTGGTGTTGCTTCCACTTGGGTAGACTGTGGGGGAAGGCTACTTGGGCAGAGGATGGCATTTATACCAGGCTTTGAAAGATGCATAATTCCTCACCTAAAGGTGGTATGGCCCGGTCTCTGATGTCCAGTTTTGTCCTGCAGTGTCTGGGATGCACTCCCTCGGTGCTTTAGGTACGGGGCAGCCTGGTGTGGGTCAGGAGAATTGTCTGTGCAGGCAGAGAACCTGAGCTCAAGTCAGCTCTGTGCTGTTCATTAGCCATGTAGCTTAATCAGGGTCTCTTTGGTTTTTCTGACTCACATAGTTCTTTAAAATATAACAGTAATAAAACTTAGTTTTGAGAGTGTTGTAAGAATTTAATAACACATGAGCATAAAAGATTTGTAAAAATATGCCAGTATTTTAATATTTATAATTCATGTATTTTTATCGTTGTTGTTAATGGACCTTCAGGCAAGAATCAACTCACAGCTGACCCTCCATGGGTTTTCAGAGGATTTAAATCACACAGGAGGAGATTGTCCATCTTTCTTCCATGATGCAGCTGTTGGATTAGAACCACATGCCTTTGGGTTGGAAGAGCCACTCCTTACCACAAAGTCACCAAGTTCCCTAACTTATAGAGTAGACAATTATAATGTTTACACAATAAAATGCCATTACTGAATTACTGAAATTTTATTATAATTGGCATTACTTCTGACAACCTCCCCTCAGGATATTTTGATGTTATTTTTTTTTCTTGCATGTAAATTGTCACAGCTTTTATGGAAAACAATTAGCAGTAAGCACTAATGGCCTGAAAATAAAAAAAAGAAAAAGTTTGTTGTTTCTTCTTATTCAGGAATTCTACTTCCAAGAATTGCACAAAAAGAGAGAGAAATGGATTCCTGCTTCTGGCTCTGATGGTGTCCTTGTAACAATCTAATGCTTCCTTCAGAGAACCACTAGGCATGCTGAACAAAATACAAAAGAACATTTGTATGTATTCATTTGATGGAATAATACACAACAATGCAAATGAATGAACTGTTGGACGAGTCTCACAAACATAATGTTGAGCATAAGAAACTAGATGCAAAACTGTACAGATTCCATTTAGTGGAGAAAGTTTCATACGAAATATAATCTATTGGTGTTGACAAGATGGTGTCACCCTGGGGTGGAGCCAGTGACAGGAAGGACACAGGAGGGAGACTGGAGTTCTCATAATAGTTTGTTTTCAGATTTAGCTTGATCACGTGATTGTTGTTGTTGTATACCCTCGAGTTGGCACTGAGCCATGGCTGACCCTCCAGCAGGTTTTCAGAGGCAGTAAAAATTGCCCGTAAAGAGATTTCCCATCTTTCTTTGGTGGAGCAGCTGGTGGATTTGAACTGCATTCCTTTGGGTTGGCAGCACAACTCCTTACGGTTAAATTCATTAAGCAGTACACTTCTATTTCATGCACATTTCTCTATATATGTTGTGCTCTGTTAAAAGTTTTATCTAAACAGGAAATAATTGTGTCTGTGAGCAAAGATAGGTGAATACACATGTTTATTGCAGTACCAGGTATTCTAGAGAAAAAACAGAAATAACCAAACAGTCCAAAAAAGGGAAATATTTAAATAACATATGATTCACCCATAGGATGGAAAAATAATACTGTCATCAAAATGATGTTTTAATGGTTTGGTTTTATTTTTTAATCGTGTGGGAAAATTTTAACATTATAACATAAATTGGATAAAGTACCATGACTGTTGTGTGTATAATTTAAGCTCGGGTTAATTGGGCAACTACTTAGCCTTGGAGGATTGCAGGGGGCTGGAGAGACCAGAGCGTGGGATGGACGTACTCACCCTTCCTAGGGATGGACGTACTCACCCTTCCTAAAGATTTACCCAGGAAATGAAACAATTTAAAATGTCTGCACACTGTCTGCTTTGCTAGTCTCCAAGGGAAGTTTTGCCAGCCCCATTTCCTGACCTTCTTCTTCTCAGTTCTCATGGTTATAAGCCACACTGCTCCTCTGTCAGTTTGCTATACTGTAGTGGCCTGCATATCACCATGATGTGGGAAGCCCAAGGTACCAGTGTTTAAAATACTAGCAGAATCACCATGATGGACAGGTATCAGGGGGGTTTTCAGACTAGGACATAGGCCTGGCATCCACTTGTGAAGTCATAGGCCCCTAAACACCCGTGAATAGAGGCTGAACATTGTCTGTGATAGTGCCAGGGGATGAGGCCCTCAGGTTGAGAGGTACTCAGAATACCACACAGTTACTGCAGCCGTGGGTTCAAGCACAGCCGAGTGTGGGGATGTGTCAAGATATGTCTGTCATAAGAGGGGCGCTACGAGTTCAGAGCCGACCCAGTGACACCCAAGAAAAAGAGCAAAGTTGTAGGAACACCACCGTCTTTTAATTACCTCCTTTCAAATAGGGCAGTGTGGTGGGAACTCCGCCCCTGGGCTTGTTCTTCCTCCAGAGCGGCTTACCGCTCTTCTCAGGAGGACCGGGATGCAGACTGAGTTGTCCAGTCTGGCAAGCACCCACAGGCCTCCCTCTGAAGGCTTCTACCCCAGGTCTCGGGCCAGTGTAGATGAAAGTCCAGGGAAAGAGGAGAACTCTTCCCTACCTGCCTGTGAGCTTTACAGAACTGCTCCTGACCACCAAGTGAGCGCTTCATCATTCAGAGTAATCTTGTTGCTGGCTCTCGTCAGCCCATGGCTGCCTCTGGTGTTACAGGGTTGAGAACTGTTGTACAGGGTTTTCATGGCTGCCATCATTCTGGGCAGCCGTGGAGCTGCTGAGCGAGTTCAATTGCCAGCCTTTAAGGCAGAAGCTGGTGGAAAGCTACTTGCCCACTCAGTCTCCTCGAGCGGCATCAGTCATTCTGTTCATCCTTTTTTCCACTTTGTTTCCCACTCCATCCCAGGTGGGTCATATAGAGTGTTCCGTGGCTGCTCTTACCACATAAAGTTTCGAGACAGACTCTGAAATCCTGCATGCACGTCTCATCTGCTTTCCTCCTCTTTCCGGGAATGGAGTGACACCGTCCAGATTCTTGATAATGAATTGTGACCGCTTTTATAATCAAAGGGGCGCTCCGGTGATACAGTCTCTACTGAGTGGTGTGACCAATGTAAAGGCTGCGTATTTCTGGCGGTTCAAATCACCAGTGACTAAATGGGAGAAAGACGGGCAGCCCCCTCCCATGTTGTGATTTACAGTCTCTGAAATCGGTGGTGGGTTGCAAGGAGCTGGGACTCACTCTATGGCAGTGATTGTGTGAGTGTGGTGTAACAAATTATTTTAAATAATATTCTTAATTTTTGTTAGAACTTTACACCAGAGCTTGCAAATCACCAGGGAGCATTGTTAAAATACAGGTTCTGATTTTGACAAGTATAGGTCTAGGATGAGGCCTGGGGTTCTGCATTTCTCACAAGCTTCGAGTTATGACCCATTTCCTTGCTCTGTACCTCCTACACCTCAGATTTCATAAACCTTTCTGTTTTGCAGGGAGCTCTGATGGCCTAGGGGGTAAGGAGTTGGACTGCCAACCCAAAGGCAGACAGTTTGAATCCACCAGCTGCTCTGTGGAAGAAAGAAGCTCAGTTTCTTCCAGGGCAGAGTACACTCTCTGAGAACCAACCTCCTGGAGGGTCAGCTATGAGTCGGTTCTGACTCGATAGCAATTAAGCGAGTTTGTTTTCATTTTGCTGGACTTTTGGTATAATAGTGATAGAGTTGTTCAAGATGATTGGAATCTCTACCCGTGTCAGAGCTAAACAAAGCAGTTTGGTGACAAAAGAGTGGGTTTTCAGATTTAAATTTAATCACTTATTTACTAAAGTGATTAGAGAATATTAATATGTATAAATGCTTGTGACATTTGATATAGGGTGATGGAATTCTTTTATGTATGCATGCATGTATGTATATATAGCTGTGTGGAAAGAACGTGTGAAAAATACACATTTATTAAATAGTTGTTTGCTTAATATATGGGTATTTGAAAGAATGTTATTAATATGAGTACAGACAATATGTCTCCGGAAACTATATGGACTTTGATAAATGTCGAGAGTTATAGAAAGGCTTCAGGCCTTTTGTTCATAGGGTTGCTATGAGTCATGCTTGACTTGAAGGCAATCAACAACAACAACAACAACAACAACAACAACAACAGACCAATAGGAAATTTCATTCGGAAGTTCAGGGCCTCATCTTTGATACATATTATTGGGATCAAGTCCTCTCCTTTCACAGACTGCTTAAGATCTTTGACTTTTCTGAGCCCTTGTGTGTCGTAGGAGCTCTGATGGTGCAGCAGTTAAGTGCTTGGCTATTAATAGGAAGGTATGAGGTTCAAACCCACCAGCACACCAAGGGAGGAAGATGTAGCAGCTGGTTTCTGTAAAGCTTTACAGTCTTGAAAACACTGTGGGGCAATTCTACTGTTCTTGTTGGTGTGTACCGCCGAGTTGGAACCAACCCATAGCTGACCCTCCAGTGGGTTTTCAGAGGGAGTAAATCACACGGGAGGAGACTGCCCATCTTTCTTCTGAGGAGCAGCTGGTGGATTTAAACCTCGTACTGTTGGGATTGCAGCACAGCTTCGTACCATTAGGCCACCAGAACTCCCCAAGGCAGTTCTGCTCTGTCCTAGAAGCACGCTATGAATTGGAATTGACTGGATGGCAGCAGGTTTTAAGTGCTGTTATTGAGGAGCCCTAACTGAGAGGCCCGCGGTTTGAATTCACCTGGAGCTCGGCAGGAGGAAAAGCCTGGCAGTCTGCTTCTATGGGGCCGTGTTACTCTGGTGGTCTGGTTACCAGTAAGAGTTGTGTGACCAATTCAAAAGGCAGGTGCAATTTGCCACCTCTGAAAACCTGCTGAAGAGTTCTGAGTTGATTCCTTCCTACTCAGCAGCACATAACAACAACCCAGGGAGGTCTGGCAGGTATAGTCTGTTGGTGCTAATGAAAAGCCTGCTTCTCTAGTGGTTTGAAGCCACCAACTGCTGTGTGGTAGAAAGATGGACAGTCTCCCCACATTATGATTTACTGCCTCTAACAGCAATGGGAGGGTCACTGGGAGTAGGAACCCACTTGCTGGCAATGAGTTTGCGTTTAGAGCCTCTATGAATCAGATCCGATGTGACAACACACAACAGCAACAACAGCATAGAGATCTTCGTTTTAGTAATCCTGATACATGACCAAGTGAGAGAGACCCTCAGCTCCCTGTAACTTCTGCACACTGGTAAGGACCCTAAAAGTTTTACTCAAAGTTTTCAACTACCTTTGGGAGCGGTCCAATGCGGAGAGTGGTGGGTAGAGGCAGATGCTTCAAAGCGCAACTAGGAAAGGCAGACTTCCCATCCCAAATTTTATTTGTTCAGACCAAGATTCTTTTGTTCAGAGCAGATTGGCACCAACTTCTCAAAATTTGCATCGTAGAACAAAGATTCGTGTTTGAGTAAAAACAATGGGACGAGCACAGCTTGTTTCTCAAAGGTCCCTCCTGCCTCCACCACCACCTACGCAGATTGTCTATTTCTAATCTGTTAGGAGCAGGGGAGCCCAGTGGGTCTCATCGCTACTTCCTGGACAACAGGCAGCAATTTCAGGAGAAAAGGAACTGGCTCCTCGCAGAGACTTTGAGTGAGCTTGTTTGAGGTTTGCTCTTTTTGGGATTAGGGACAAGATTCTTGAGCATCAAAGTTACCAGTTTAGAGTCAGGTGTAAATGAAGTGTGGATAAATGGGGATAAATGGGATTGAATGAGCTATATGTATGTAGAAAGAGCACATATTATAAAGTTTAAAAACAAACCCTAAACAAACCCACATTCAGTCTCTTATTAGCAGTGGGGGACGTTGGACAATCACATATATTATCTAGTTGTTTCCTTTTTAAACATTTTAATTTTATTGTGATTCTAATGATAAGTTGCATTTTCATTTATTCATTGTTACTCATTTTCTGCCCTTCCCCTCGATTTCCCCTCCCTCAATTCACTTTCTTTTTTAAAAATATTCATTCATTGTTGCAGTTTTCTCCCTCTTACTCCCCTCCCCCTCCTCCAGTCCTCTTAGCAATGCACCTCTTACTTTGTACTATTGTCATACATATTGTGCTTAATCATATATTCCTTTTAAAGAATTCTTACCTTCATCTGTTCCAACGCAGTGTTCATTATTTATCTCTTCTTTTTCTATTTCTCCCCCAAGCTCTTTTGTCAGTTCTGTTTTATAGCAGTGGTGTTATTCAGTAATTGTCCTTTTGTGACTGAGATATTTCACTCAGCATAATGTCCTCCAGGGTCACTCATGTTGTGTAATATTTTACTAGTTCCTTGTTTTTCGATATTCCACTATGTGAATATATACCATAGTTTTTCTATCCATTAATTTGTTGATGGGCATTTGAATTGCTTCCATCTCTTTGCTGTTGTGAATAATGCAGCAATAAACACAAGTGTGCATATATCTGTTAGAGAGGCAGCTCTGGTTTCCTTAGGGTTTATTTCCAGTCATGGAATTGCTGGGTCAAATGGTATTTCTATTTTCAACTTTTTTGAGAAAGCACCAGGCTATCTTCTATAATAGTTGTACCATTTCCACCAGCAGTTCCAATCTCTCCACAGCCTTCCCAGCATTTGTTATTTGCTGCTCTGTTGAACTTTGCCCTGTTGCCAGGATGAGATGATATCTCATAGTTGGTTTTGTTTCCTTCCTTTTTTTTTTTACAGTTTTATAACTTTATTTGACAATCAGCTATTAGTTTTCATCCACATTCACGGTCTGTAGATTTTTGAAAGTGGTGACAGGTACATAGGTAACCAGTGGATACAGCTTGTTTGGGGAATCTTCATCCTCATTATGTTTTCTGGACAACCGTACACTGATGCGGTATGGGGCATTCCTTATTCCTTTGGCCCAGACAGCTTTGTTAAGCCTGGTGTCAATGCGAACATCTGGTGTTCCCATCTCCTTCATGGCAAATTTCCGAATCTCCTTCAGTGCCTGACGAGCACGCTTCTTAAATCCCACTCCACGGATGCGCTTGTGAATGTTGATGGTGTCCTCTCTAGTCACCACTTCATTGATGGCAGAACGGCCTTTCTTCTTCTCACCACCCTTCTTTGCGGGGGCCATAGTGCCGGAACCAGGCTGGAAAGGAAGAGGGCAAAGGATTGTTTCCTTACTTTTGAAATAGGACAGTAATCTGAGTAAAAACTTCAAAATCAGTTTTGTATAACTTATAGCATTGTTTTAAAGATCAGTTGAAGAATCAGTTTGAAGTATTTGATAACAATAAAACATGGGAATTATTTTGCCAATTAGTGATGATAATGTTGTTCTTGTTAAGTGCCCTCGAGTTGTAGGCAACTCATAGCGACTGTATGAACCAAAGTCCTCGACTCTTGCATGGCTTTCATCCTTTCGTCAGGTTCATAGGGTTTCTGGAGGCCAGCTGTTTATGGAAATGGATGCCACTCCTGCTTCCAAGCTTGTTTTAACTGGGGAGCCCCAGTAAACGCTGTGATGATAATAGTGACCACTAAATTTGACATTTCATTCTGGGGTCTTAAGTATTAACTCCAATATGCTTAAAATATTTTGGGGAAAGGTTAGTAGACCTGTGTGTCATGAGAAGGGAGCTCTCAGGGAGCAGTGATTAAGTTCTCAGCTGCTAACGGGAAGTTTGGTAGTTAGAACAAGTTGGTCCATGAAAGATGTGGGTGTCTTCTTTTGTAAAGATGTGCAGCCTCTTGGTGCAATTCTACTCAGTCCTGATTTTGTTAGGTGCCGTCAGGTAAGTATTCAGGAGAATCCCTGTGAATAACAGAAATACATGACTCAGCCCTTTGCTGTCCCCCTCAAGCCCATTGTTGCAGGGGGTGTCACTTCATCACATCGAGAATCTTCCTTTTGTTCTGAGTGACATTCTTCCCCAGAGACTGCTTCCTCTCGATAACATATCCAAAGCATGCAAAGCGAAGTCTCATTCTGGTTGTTCTTCCAAAACAGCGTTGTTCATGCCTCTGGCAGTGCTTGGTTTATTCAATATTCCTTGCCAACACTATAATTCAAAGGCATCATTTCTCCGTCAGTCTATTCATTGTTCAGCTTTCATAGGCATATGAGACTATTGAAAATACCATGGCTTTGGTCAGGTGCACTCGAGCCCTTTAGCCCTTACGCTCTCTTTGCTTTTCAACACTTTAAAGAAGGGAGCTATCATCTGCAGGGAGTTAATGCAAAGAACACCCCTCTCCAAGGGAAAAAAAAGACAGCCTCCTCTCATGTGACTTATAGCCGTGGAACCCCAAGGAAGGGTCATCTTTAATTCAGTTCTGATTCAATGGTCATTAATTTGAAATATTTTGCAACAAATAGGTTTCTTTACTGCCTTTTCCATGAGCATTGATTGTGAATCCAATAAAAATGAAATTCTTGATAATATCATTTTTTGGTCCATTTATCAGGTTATTGTTGTTGGTAGGTATCATCCAGTCAAGCACGACTCATAGCGACCCTATGAATAAAGATCTGAACCATGTTCTAGCCTGCGCCATCCTCACACTTCCTGACACACAAGAAGCCACTGCAGCAGTCACCATGGCAGTCCACCTGGTCAAGGGCCTTTCTTTCCTTCACCAATCCTTCATCCTTCCCACCAGCATGTCGCTTTCCGAGGAATAGCCTTTCGTAGCTACATGCCCAACGTATGTGAGACGAAGCCTCATCATTTTGCCTCCAAAGAGCACTCCAGCTGCAACCTCTCCAAGATGTTTCTGTTTGTTGTCTCGGCTGTCCATGTTCAGTCCTCTTCTCCAACACCACAGCTCAAAGGCGTCAGTATCACCATTTATCATAGTGGATGCTTATTGTTTATATTTGCTTTTTTCCTCTTTTCCCCTCCCTCATGTTGAAGTGTAATCTATACTGGAGGCTATAGCCTGCATTTCATATCTAAATGCTTCACAACCTCTTCACGTTTAGCAAACACATTTTTGTCTGTGTGTGTTACAGGTTGTTAAATCTTCCTTTGGCCCTGATGCTGTTTTTCTTCATAGAAATCTGCTTCTTAAATTATATGCTCAACATAAAGATCAAATACATGTGATGAAAGGGCACAACCCTGATGTACACTTCTGATTTTAAATTCCTTTGTTTTCTTCAAAGGACTGCTTCTTGCTCGGTGCCTAGGATCTACACGAACTTCAATGCAATTAATTATTTGCGGGTTTTTCTAGCCATGGTATTTGTAACTCTCACCATATGCTGGGATAGAAGTGTGCAAATGTGAGTTGTTTGTGGCCCACTAAGGATACTGGAATGCTTGCTAATAATGTAAATAAGGTAAATGGTATCTTTAGGGCAGGGCAAAGCAAGTAAGTTGTTTAGAATACTAACATGAGGATTGGTCATTGCCATTGTCATTGCCCGGCTTTAAAGGGGCCACCCCAGAAGCAGAAATGGGGCCGGAACTCACTAATATTAAGGAAGAACAGTTGGAAGGTGGAGTGCATCCTCTGGTTCAGAGATTCTTCTGATGGTAGGATTTGCAGAGCTGCAGCACCTAAGTGTGGAGCAGCTAACAGAAAAACCGTGATGACAGAGACAGCCAAACCCCAGAAGGTCAACTCAAGACCTAACTGTGTGCCTCGGTCTGTGGAGCAAAAAGCTGACTGCCTTTGAGCCACAAGGCTTATTGGTGGAGTGGATGTCTTTGGAAATTTGGCAAGGAGCTAGGTTTGTCAAGCCATAGTGCTAGAGAGGCAAATATCTTTATGTTCAAATTTACGGTGAGGTAAGGCACTATTGACAATTAAAAAATGACAGAGTGAAAAGAGCTTTGTAATGTTTGTCTGATATTCTCTGCTTTCTGCCAAGATCCATCTTACATTAGCTATAATATCTCTAGTACTGTGACCTCTTCTCAAGAGTACTGAAGTGCAACGACATCAGGCTGGAGACTAAGGTGCGCCTGATCCAGACTATAGTCTTTGCAATTACGTGCTATGCATCGGAGAGTTGGACAGTGAATTGGGATGATGGAAAGAGAACTGATGCCTTTGAGTTGTGGTGCTGAAGAAGAGTGTTGAGTTTACCATGAACTGCTAGGAGAACAAACAGGTTTGTCCTAGAGAGGGTGAAGCCAGAATGTTCCCTGGAGTCAAGGATTCTGAAGCTTCTACGGACATATTTTGGGCATGTTGCAAGGAGGGACTGGTCCTTGGAGAGGGACATCATGTTTGGGAGAGTGGAGGGATGGCTCAGGAGAGGAAGACCCTCAATGAGATGGATCGATTTTGTGAGTGGAGTGGTGGGAATGAATGTGTTTGAGATGGCAAGGTTGGCACAGGATAGAATGGCGTTTAGGGCTCTTGTACATAGTGTCGCTATGAGTCGCAAACGACTTGATGGCACATAACAACAACAACAACAATGTTTGTCTGAGCAGTGTAGAGGTTAAGGCTGTGAGGCTGAGGGCTCATAGGGATGGGGGGGGGCTGTGGGCACACCTGGACAAAGAGGCTGTCTTGATTGAGGAATTTTATCTTGAGTTCTTTCTAATCATTTAAACTTCATAATAATGAATATTGTCTGTGAGTTCTATGTGGCTATTGCAATGAATCATTGAACCCAGGAGAAAAGTGTTGAGAGCTGGGGTTAGAGTCAGAATTGTTAGAAAAAGTTAGAGTACGCCAGGAGGAGTTTTGGGGAGTGGAACCATGCCTGACTTTGTAGAGATTGTGGACTCTGTTGTAGCAGATTTTCCCCGCTTGTGAGATTGGAGGAAGTCAGACATGCCGCACTCACCACCCACTCCCCAGACACACATCATTTTTGCAGAGCACAATGAAGTGTTCTGGAATTTCCATTCTTTACAATGTTACCTATAGTTTATCATGATCCACACAGCTGGATACTTTCACTGATTATGGTCAATAAAGCACAGGTTAACGGCTTTCTGGTCTTCTCTGCTCTCAGCCAAGATCTAGCTAACATCAGCAATGACATCACTTAATCTACAGCCTCTTCTAAATCTAGCTTCAAATTCTGGCAGTTCAGTTCAATGTATTCCTACAAGAATTAAAAAAAATATCTTCAGCAAAACTTTACTTGTGTGTGGTGGTAAAGATTCATTCAATAATCGTTCAAGAAATCATCCAATAATTTCTGCATTCTGTAGCATTACCTATTTTGGAATATGCATTGATAGAAATTTCTTCCAGTTAGGTGACCAGGTAACTATTTTCCAAATTTTTTGGCATAGACAAGTAGTCACTTCCAGTGTTGTATCCATATGAAATGTATCAACTGGTGTTTCTTCAGTTGGGAATTGGTTTTTTGTCCAAGGCTTCAGTGCAGCTTGAATGTCCTCATTCAGTACCATTAAATCATTGTCTTCTGCCACCTTAACAAAATGATTGAATGTCAAGCAGTTCTTTTCAGAATAATGACACTATGTATTTCATTTATCTCCTTTTGAGATTTCTTGTGTTCAATTTTTGCCACTAGAATTGTTCCATATTGAAACGTGATGTTTTCCTTCATCTTTCCAGTTTGAGACATATTGAGTGTGTTCTTCCTTTTTGATTTTCTAATTTAGGGTCTTTGCACATTTTACTGTAATACTTGATCTTCTTGGGCTTCTCTTTGAAATCTATTTAGCCCATCCTATGCTACATCATCTATATGAATTCGAATAAATTTTACAAGAGTGGGTTTATATATGGAGATTGTGTTATGAGTTACATTCTTTTCCCCTTCTTGATTGAGGTCGGAGGAGGGGAAAGTAGGGTTTATGATAACCCCTGGTGTCAAAATTCACCTTTATTATGCTTTTAGTCAGGCTGTTTTGCTAAGTAATGTATTTTAATATCTTCCTATTGCTTTATTCTAGTGTTTACTGCCTTCAGAGGAATGGTAATACTATTTCCCTCTCTACTGATTGTAAATGAGAAGACTTTCAAATTTTTGTTCACATAAATAACACTACAGTGAACATTCTTGGATACATACTTGAAATATTATACATATTTTGGGACAAGCAAACAATTCTTAAAGAGTTCCAGAAATGAATCAAATGATATGTCGGTTTTGATAGTTGTTTTCAAATGACTTCATTAATTGGCATAATGAGTGTATGAGAATGTCTGTTTCTCCACATCTTTACCAGCACTTTATATATATTTTTATATTTTGCTAAGTGACTTAATTTATTTTCCCCTGACTAATTATGAGATGCAAATTCCTGATGGTATGTAAGTTAAGCACCCAGATGTTAATGCAAAGGTTAGTGCTTCAAACTCTTAGTGGGAGAAAGTTGTGACAGACTTCTTCCATAAAGATTATCACCTGAATGAAGGTGATAGAAGGCCTAGCCTGTGGTATAAATAGACTGACAAATACAGCCAGAAATGCACATCCATGAGAGGATAGCATCAATGAATGGGACCTTCTAAAGATTAAGTCCCTGTGTGCGTAAAAAACTATTTCCAATAGGGTTAGAAGAAAACCTACTGACTGAGAAAAAATATTTGGCAATACCATCTCAGACAAGGGTCTCTTAAATGAAAACGTACTGAATATTACAGAGTTTCTGCAAGGAAAAGACCAATAACCCAATTACAAAATGGGAAAAAGACATGGAAAGACTTTTTACAGAGGAAAGCATTCAGATGGCCAAAAGATACACAAGGAAATTCTCAAAGTCATTGGCAATAAGAGAGATGCAAATCAAAACCACAATGAGAGACAATTTCACTTCAATAGCAGTGGCAAAGTTTAACAGGACAGCAAACAATAAATGTAGGAGAGGATGCCAAGAGATAGGAACTCTTTTTTTTTTTTTAATCTGTGCATTCTTCATTTTGGGTTTTTAAAAAATTTTATTAATTTTAATGAACATTTACAGAGATTTTGGATTTGCATTCATTCATTCTTGCACTGAGATAGGAACTCTTATACACTGTTGGTGGGACTGTATAATGGTACAACCAGTATGAAAGGCAATTTGGCATTTCCTTAGAAATCTGAACATAGAAATTCCATATGATCCAGCTATTCCACTGCCAGGAATACACCCCAAGGAAAATAGAACTGAGACATAAGTAGAGATTTGTACATCAATGTTCATAGCAGTGTTATTCACAATAGCAAGAAAATGGAGATAGCCAAAACGTCAATCAAAAAATGAATGGATTGAGAAGTTGTAGTACAGTCACATGATGGAATGCTATTTAGCATTCAGGAACAGCGATTTGAAAAATACTGTGCAACATGAGAGAGGCTGGAGAGCATTATGCTGAGTGAACTAACTTCAGTCTCATAAAGACAAATACTCATAAACCCATTATTGTAAAAATAGAAGAGAAAAAAGGAGGGCCAGGGGAACTGAGGGTGGGCAAGGGAGGAAATAATGGGGTTGCAGAGTTTGGTGGGCAGAGGGAGAGGGTGAAGAAGGAATTAGGAAAGATCCAGTAGGAACCTGAAAAAGACAGGGTAATAGTAGGCATAGATTGATGGTGAGTAATTTTCTAAAACACAATACATGGAAATGATCATATGAAACTATGTGAATGAAGACATGTGTGAAACACAACATATAAGAAGAGTTTTGTATGCAAACCAATATAAAATAAAAAGAAATACATAAATAAAAGATTAACACCTGAGTGGCCTCCCTGGGCCTCAATTTCCTCTCTCTCTCTCAAATGAGGGCAATAATAGCGGCTCTGCTTTTTTCTTAGGGTGATATGAAGACCTCGTCAGGGCCAAATCAAACCCACTGCTGTGGAGTTAGTTCCAACTCATAGCAACCTTCATTATATGTTTGAGTTTATAGATTTTTATAGGAGTGGCGGGTGGATTTGCTAACTTTCAGCTAGCAGCCCAATTCGCAGTTAACCTCGCAGCTGAAACAGTGTACCACTAAGGCTGCTTCTAACAGGAGCGTGGCATTTGAAAATGCTTAACTGTTAAAAAAAAAAGAAAGAAGGAAAAGAAAATGCATAACTGTTACGAGACTATTATGATTCTTTCCCGCTATATCGAAGAAAGAGTCTGTTTAAAAGCCCAGTTGACAGGATACAAAACAGGTGTTGGAGAAACCTGGGCTCAAATATTGCCATTTACCAGATGTTTGACTTTGGGCAAATTGAAAACCTCTCTGATTCTTGATCTTGATCTTGTTGCTGTTCACTCAGTGAAAACCAAGGTATCAGCACCTCTTTTTTTTTTTTTTGTGGACGTTATGAGAATGAATGAAAGTGAAAATGTAAAATATTCAGCTTAGCATTTTTCACAAAAATGGGCATTTAATAAATGGTATCTATTAATATTATATTTGTCTATGAAAAGCATTGGCAAGCCATGATTTAGAATATGCTCTTTCCAATTTTCCGTCATCAAAATAATCACACTTCGCACATCCTCACAGGCAGATTTCACAGCTAGTGAATTCAGGAAAAGTTATTTATTTTAATAACATCCTCCATCCCACCCCCCAATTCTTCAACCTGCACATTCAAACGGGGCTTACAGATCTACCATGTGGGCGGGTGGCAGAAAACACAGTGCGTCGGTAAGGGAGCTGACTTGTGCAGGGTGGTGACAGGGCTGTGCCAAGAGAAAAGGAACATATAACATACAACATATAACACAAAACATACGTAGAAGGCTTTGAGTAATACAGTAATGCTAGCAGTTGAAACAAACCCCTATATTTCAGTGGCTGGACACAATCAAAGCTTATTGGTAACTTAAATGAGCAGCCAATGAAGGTGTTTCTGTTTGGCTGGCAGCTGTCTATCCTGACATTATCCTTGTCTATTTATCAGGTATGTGTCCTACAGAAAAGGAAGCAGAGGCCCAGCAAAGCTAGGTGACTTGGCTCGGACCTGTCTACAAGCAATAGCACCTCTTAGCCACACAGATTATCAGAGGCAAGGCCAGATCTGAGCCAGTCACTGGACTTCAGACTCTATTAAGTGTATTAGAACGGAGCACAGCCGCCTGGCATAGCAACTCACCCCTTGAAGTTCACAGCTTCTCTAAGAGAGGAAGCACGGGACCTCATATTATAGCCAGTGAAAGTTCCAGGCCACTGGATATAGGTTACGACTGGTGCTTAGAATATCTGTGTTGACAAAGCATTTTTGAGTCAATGAATGAATGGTCAACAAATGAACAAAACAAGTGTAATCTTCCTCTGAAGATCTCTGCAAATGAGACAGTGACAGCATGCTTGAAAAGTCACAAAAAAGAACTTACATTGTCTATTTTTAACCATAAACTATAGATAATGCTCTTGACATCTTTTCTTGGCGTGTATGACCTTCTATTAATGGTGCTCAAATCTGTAGCAATCGTACTGGCTGCTAACAAAACCTGGGCTAATTTCCCCGTCTCCTTCCTGCTCTCATTAGTTGTCAACTCATGTCAACCTTCTGTGCAGTGGAAGGAAATGTGGCTAGTCCTGGGACGTTCCCATGATGGGTCCCTGATCCATAGGATTTTCATGGCTGATTTGGGGAAGTATCTTCTCAGGCTTTTCTTCCTAGTCCATCTGGAAGGAAGGCGGAGTGGAACCTCTGCTGAGATGTTTAGTGCTATGACAATGCATTAGCATCCACTGATGGGGTGGTGGCTGTGAGTCAGGAGCATTGGTGAGGGATCAATTCCTGGTCTACTGACTGGAAGGTGACTCAGACTTGTTGTTGTTAGTTGTTAGGTGCTATCGAGTCAGTCATGGCTCATAGCGATCCTATGAACAAAAGAGCGGAACCCTGTTCCATCCACATACTTCCTGACACACAAGAACCCACTGCAGCAGTTACCGTATGAATCCACCTGGTTGAGGGTCTTCCTCTCCTTCACCGACCCTCCACCCTTTCCAGCACCAATCATGTCTTTCTCTGAGGAATAGCACCTCCTAGCAACATGTCCAAAGTATGTGAGGCGCAGCCTCATCATTGTCTCCAAAGAGCACTCCGACTGCACCCTCCCAAAGACGTTTCGTACTCTTGGCCGTCTATGGGATCTTCAGTATTCTTCAACATCACAGCTCAAAGGCATCAATTCTTTTTCTGTCATCCTTATTCACTGTCCAGCTCTCAAATGAATAGCAAGTAATCAGAAAGACTATGGCCTGAATCAGATGCACCTTAGTCTACAAACTGACTGCATCACTCCTCAATAATTTGGAAAGGTACCTAACTGCACATTTTCTCAGTGCAATGTGTTGCCTTATTTCTTGACTGCTGGTACCAAGGGTGTTACTTGTAGATTCAAGCAAGATGGAGCTGTTGACAGTTTCAATCTCCTCTCCATCCATCATGATGTTGCTTATTGATCCGGTGATAAGAGTCCTTGTTTTCCTGACATTGAGATGTAATCTATACTGAAGGCTGCATTCCTTGATCTTCTGCAACAAGTGCTTCAGGCCCTCTTCATTTTCAGCAAGCAAGGTCGCGCCATTAGCTTTATTATAAAATTATTTTCCCCTTCAATGAAATATGAGTACAAATAATGTGTGTCACTTTCTGATTATAGCATTTAAGAGGTTGTTATTGTTATGTGCCCTTGAATCAAAATTGACTCATTGTTGACTCACCAGTGGGTTTCCAGAGGTTGTAGATTGGAAGAGATTGCCATCTTTCCCCCTCAGAATGGCTGGTAAATTCGAACCATGTACCTTTGTGGCAGCACAACTCCTTGCCTCTAGGCTACAAGAGTTGCCTGGTTTAGAAGTAGGTGTGTGTTAAATCTCTCCTTTCAATTTTACCACCTACTGACAACATCAGAGGACACTGAAGTCTATAGGACAAGGATAGTGTCATGATATAGAAGGAGCCAGGCCCTAGACAGTTGCGAGCTAATCAGAAACACCTTCATTAGCTGCTCATCTGAGTGACCAATGAGCTTTGATTGTGTGCAGCTACTGAAATGTGGGGGTTTGTTTCAACTGCTAGCATTACTGCACTCCTCAAAACCTACTAGTTCATTCTGAATTGTTTCTTCTCCTTCATAGGGTTTAGATAACTTATGGATTGGCTCGATTTGTTGTTGAAATACTTGAGAAAGTATGATAAATAAACAATCAGGGCAAAAGAAAGATGCCACCGATAGCCTTTCTCTCTCTCTCCTCAAGGTATATGTTATGCACTGCATTGTGTCCCCTCCAAAAGAAATGTCAAAGTCCTAACTCTTGTATCTATAACTCTGTGTGGAATTAGAGTTTTTCTTGTATTATGTTAAAGAGATGATGCCAGAGCCCTCAGCTGAATCATTTCTAGATGATGTCTTATTATTCAGAAGTCACACAGAGACATCTATGGAGTAAAGGATACACCATGTAGAGGACCTGTCTACAAGCAAAACAATGCCAGGGATTGCCAGCAGTCACCAGAAACTATGAGAGGCCCACAGAAGGACTGGCTATAGCTGAGACCCTGATTTGGATTTCCAGCTTCTAATATTGTGAGGAAATAAATTCCTGTCCTTTAAAGGGAGTTATTGTGGTATGTTTTGTTATGGCAGTGCTAGGTAACTAAGACAAATGGACAGATGTACATTCTCAACAAAAAATGGCTTTTCATGGAATTTTTTTAATTGGAGAGAAGTTTGAACAGTTACAGAGTTAGAGAGGCTGGTGGAATGAAGCTCAATGTTTTCAGCTTTCACAGTTATCCACTCACTGCTGCTATTTTATCTACAATTTCATGCATGTTCCTCCCACCAGGGATATCAAGAATTAGTCCCAGACTTCACATCATTCCATCCACAAACATGCCTTAGAAAGAGAAGCACTGTTTTTTAAAAGAAGATATAAATGCATTGTGAAGTGGCAGAGAACTTATCTGAATCATGTTGCATGTTTTGTGAAAGAACTTGTAAGTCATGATGACCACAGTTTACAAAGCAATGTGACACGATCACTTTAGCCCTTGTAATTTAATGCAGTGTTTGTTGTTATACGGAGGAAGGGATTAAAACGCAGCTAAGTAACTTCTGCAGGGCCACCCAGCTGGCAATGAAGAGACAGAGTGGCGATCAGACCACAGTTAGCCCAACTTTTCAGCTCATGCTCTATTTGCCCGCGTCCTCATCAATGTGCAGCTCTCAGTGGCTATGTTTCCTTTGCAGAAATACTGTGCCCATGACAGCTCTGATGAGTGCCTTGTCTCCTCTTCCTTTACACCTTTGTTGCTGCCAGACTTTCTTTGGGATTTAGTGCCCAAAGCTTGTGATTAAAAACAGCTGCAGAAAGAAGAAGAAAACAGCACCTAAAAATAAGTAGCACCTTGGAACACAATGTGCGTGGACTTCTTGAGATGTGGACAGCGCTGGTGGGGTGGGTGACAGAATGATCACAGGGAGAGCTCTTCAGAACAGGAATCGCTGTTGTCAGCAGCCCCCTGGCAGGGGGGTGTCCGTGCACTTGATCTCAGAATCAAGGGCAGGATACTTGGACTCATCTTTCCTCTAAAGAATGAGATTTCCTTCAGGAACTCAACTGCTTCAATGTAATCAAATTAATCCATGTATATTATGTTATTCAATTATACAAATGCTCCAGAAGTATTTAAGGCAATGAGAAAATTCTCATCAGCCAACATTAAGTGAAAAACTAACATGGTGCATAAAAGTATAATAAAACTTTTGTGGTGTTTATATACCATTGAGTTACCTGTGACTCATAGTGACCCTACGAAAAATAGCTCTGAAGCCTGTCCTATTCTGATCCAGTCTTACTGACTCCAACACACCTGTCTCCATTGTCCCAGTTACTGTGTCAATCCATCTCATTCGGGGTCTTTCTCTCCTGTGCTGTCCATCCACCCTGAAGGATGAGGTCCTACTCCAAGGACCAGACTCTCCTGGCCATGGGCCCAAAGTATATGAGACAGATCTTTAAAATCTTTGCCTCCAAGGAGCAACTTGGTTTCATTCTCTCCAAGACACATCTATTTGTTCTCTTATCAGTCCATGGTATGTTCAATACTCTTCTCCAATACCACAGCTCAAAGTCATCAATTCTTCTTCTGTCATCCTTAGTCATTGTCCAGCTCTCTGATGCATAGCAAGAGATTGCAAAAACCATGGCCTGAATCAGGTGCATCTTTGTCTGTAGCTTGACATTGTTGCTTCTCAGCATTCTGGAGAGATTCCTGACAGCAGATTTTCCCAGTGTAATTCATCTTTTGATTTCCTGACTGTAATTGTTAAAAACCTCAATCTCTTCTGCATCTATCATGGTGCTGTCAGTTGGCCCAGTGGTGAGAATCTTTGTCTTCTTGACGTTGAGCTTCAATCTATATTGAAGACTACAGTCCTTGACTTTCTGCAGCAAGAGATTCAGGTCCTCCTCAGTTTCAGTAAGCATGGTTGTATCATCTGCATAATGTAGGTTGTTGATGAATTTTCCTCATATCCTGATGACACATTTCTCCTCATAAAGCCCAGCCTTCTGATCTGTTCTGCATATATATTGAGAAGATATGAACACAGGATGCATCCTGATTCACTCTTTTCTTGATTTTCTTGATTTTTGCAGTGTTTCCCTGATCTGCTCTGAGGACTGTTTCCTTGGCTGAATATAGGTTTTGCATAAGAACAATCAAGTGTTCTGAGATACCATTTTCCTCAAAGTTAGCCACAATTTGTTGTGATCCACACAGTCAAATGCCTTTGTCAATGAAATGTCAACGAAACACAGATAGACATTCTTCCAGTATTCTTTGCTTTCAGCCTTGATCTATTTGACATTGGCGTTAATGTCTCTAGTGCCATGATATTTTTACAAGGTCACAAACATGCATAGATAAAGGACTGAAAGAAAACACACCTTGACATGAAAAGAAATGACTTTTGGATGATGAGATCAGGGTTGAAATGCATTCCCCCCCTTTAATTTAGTTGATTTTTACATTTTTAAAATTTTTTTAAAAATTTATTTTATTATTTGTTGTGTGTACCGTCAAATCAGATCTGACAGGTACAAGAGGAAATTAACCCTCCTTCTCCAGCAGAGCATCTGGTGGATTCAAACCACGTACCTCAGGGATTGCAGTGCAGCTTCTTGCCACTAGGCCACCAGAGGTCCTTCCATATTTTTACTTATGTAAAATTATTTCTGTACTCTTTTTTATAATTACAATACACATTTTAAAGAAGGTAGAGACTAATTTTCCTTGAATTGGTTTAATCTTTTTTATTTTATATTGGTTTCCAGAAAAATTAATATACATTGTAATCATTTATGTACATTGGGTTTCACACATTTTTTTTTTCATTCACATTGTGTTTCAAACAATCACTCACATACCTTGTGTTTTATAAAACTAATCACCATTAGGGAGCTCTGGTGGCCTAGTGGCAAGAAGCTGTGTTCCAATCCTGAAAGCATGAAGTTCAAATCCACCAAGAGCTCGGCTGAAGAAGGAGGGGCAATTTCCTCCTGTATCAGTCGTATCCGACTTGAACGTGTAGCGCCTTGGAACACAATGTGCATGGTCTTCTTAAGAGGTGGACAGTGCTGGTGGGGTGGGTGACAGAGTGATCACAGGGAGAACTCTGGTTCTGCAGAACAGGCATCTGTTGAATGGTACGTAACAAGAAAAAAAAAATTAATCACCATTGATCTAAGCCTATGATTACCCTATCTTTTCTTTAAAAGATGGGATAACAGAGGTTTATGGAGTTCTGGTGGCCTAGTGCTAAGGAGCTGTGCTGCAATCATAAAAGCATGTAGTTCAAATCCACCAGCTGCTCCACAGGAGAAAGGTGGGCAATATCCTCCTATACGATTAAATTGCCTCAGTAAACCCACTTGGAGGGTCAGCTGTGAGTCGGTTCTGACTCGACAGTACACAAGAACACCACTACCTCATCTTTTCAGGTTCCATTAGATCTTTCTTAATTCCTTCACCAACCTCCTCCATGCACCAAATTCTACTATTCTAGTGACTTCCTCCCTCCCCTCTTCTTTCTCCATCTCTTTTTCCCTTCCCCTTTTTGACTTTTATACACATCTTACTAGTTATCCTTTTATCTTTGTATTAATGGGCTTATTAAATATTTGTCCTTATGAGACTGAATTACTTCACTCAGCATAATGCTCTCTAGACTCTCCCACATTATATTTTAGAAAATCATTGCTCTTTAGTGCTGCATAATATTCCACCATGTGAATGTACCATAATTTCTCAATCCATTTGATGGACATTTGAGGTGCTTCCATGTTCTTGTATTTGTGAATAATGCAACTATGGACATAGGCATACAAATCTCTGTTTGTTTCTCAGTTCTATTTTCCTTGGGGTATATTCCTTGCAGTGGAATACCTGGGTCATATGAGAATTCTATGTTCAACTTTTTGAAGAAATGCCAAACTACATCCAAGAGTGAATATACCATTTTATAATCCCACCGACAGTGCATGAGAGTTCTAATTTATCCATACCATCTCCAATATTTATTTATTGCTTGCCGTACTGTTTAATTTTGCTACTACTACTGAGGTGAGATGGTATCTCAT
Source organism: Elephantulus edwardii (assembly GCF_000299155.1). Taxonomy (NCBI): domain Eukaryota; kingdom Metazoa; phylum Chordata; class Mammalia; order Macroscelidea; family Macroscelididae; genus Elephantulus; species Elephantulus edwardii. The sequence goes on from NW_006399802.1 coordinate 5,399,086, forward strand.
TGTGGTTTTGATTTGCATCTCTCTGACTGCAAGTGATTTTCAGTATTTCTTTATGGGTCTGTTTATCGTACAAATGTCTTCCTTTGTGAAGAATCTTTCCATATTTTTTGCCCAGTTTGTGATTGGGTTATTAGTCTTTTACTTGTGAATGCCCTGTGCTATTGTTCTTGTGTACTGTTGAGTTTGAAGTGACCCATAGTTGACTCTCTGGAGGGTTTTCAGAGGCAATTAATTGCTCGGGAGGAGATTGGCCATCTTTCTCCCATGGAGCTACTGGTGGATTTGAACCACATGCCTTCAGGATTGCAGTGCAGCTTCTTACCACTAGGTCACCAGATCTCCCTGGTGGCCAATCTTGTAGTAGTCTGTAAACTTTTGTTATGAGATCCTTTTCTGAGATGTCATTACCTTTTTTTCCTTTTCAGTTTGTAGATTTTCTTTTTACTCTATTGGGAAAAGTTTTTGAAGCACACAGGGACTTATTTTTTGAAGGTCCTATTTGCTGATTGTACAGAATTGATTTAATCTGAAAGTTTATATTGTTCCTTTTGAAATAATAGTTTTGTGGGATAATAAAAGAAAATCAAATGAGCAACATAAATGTTATCCATAATTGTAAATAATAAATTGCTACTAGTGTTTTAAATTATATAGCCAGTTATCAGGCTGAAATGTAAAGTTACCACAACAAATTATTTATATAGACCTCTGAGAAGAATGGGAATCCCAGGACACTTGAGCATGCTTATGTGAAACCTATACTTGGATCAGGAGGCAATTGTCAAAACAGACCAAGGAAACACTGCATGGTTCAAAATTGGGAAGGGTGTACGCCAGGGATGTTTCCTATCTCCATACCTTTTCAATCTGTATGCAAAACAGATTACTCAGGGGCCTGGGCTCTATGAGGAGAAATGTGGCATCAGGATTGGAGGAAGACTCATGAACAATCTGTGTTATACAGATGACACAAGCCTCTTGCTGAAACTGAGGAGGACCTGAAGCTTTTGCTGCAGAAGGTCAAGGACTGCAGCCTTCAATATGGATTGAAGCGCAATATCAAGAAAACAAAGGTTCTCACCACTGGGCCTATTGGTAGCATTATGACAGATGGTGAAGAGATTGAGATTGTTAATAGCTTTCGTTTGCTTGGCTCCACAATCAACACTCTTGGTACCAGCAGCCAGGAAATTAAAAGACAAATTATATTGGGAAAGTCTGCTGTCAGAGAAATCTCCAAAGTACTGAAGAGCAACAATGTCAGTCTAGAGACTAAGGCACACCTGATACAGGCCATGGTCTTTGCAATCACTTGCTATGCATCAGAAAGCTGGACAATGATTAGGGATGATAGAAGGAGAATTGATGCCTTTGAGCTGTGATGTTGGAGAAGAGTATTGAAAATACCATAGATTGCTAAGAGAACAAACACGTTTGTCCTGGAGAAGGCTAAACCAGCTGCTCCTTGGAAGCAAGGATTCTAAAGCTTTGCCTGCCATACTTTGAACATATTGCCAGGAGGGACCAGTCCTTGAAGAGGGATGTCATGCTTGGAAGGGTGGAGGGACAGAGCAGTAAAGGAAGATCTTTGATGAGATGGATTGATTCAATGACAGGGGTAATGAAGGTAGATATGTCAGAGGCAATAAGATTGGCACCGGATAGAGCAGGGTTTAGGGCCGTTGGACATAGGATTGCTATTAATCACAGGCAACTCAACAGCACATAACAACATCAACAACATATGTATGCTATAAATAAAAAAATAAGTCCTTCGTAGAGAAATGAACTCAATCTATCAGCTTATTTTGCTCAATAAAGTTGTAACTAAGGAAGTAACAAAAGGATAAATGTTAATCCTGATTGGCCATCAAAACAGTGACAGCAGTGTAAATAATTATGGTAAATACTAATGTTGACAAAAATAGTTGGAAGCAAAAATAAAGTCCTCCTTGGCCTTTCTAGAAGTGTGGGTAGTTCTGTGCTGTCCTTCAGACCCTATCCTTCTTGGTGATATTAACCAAAAGCCTTAATAATCATTCTGGTCTCTATCTATCTATCTATCTATCTATCTATCTATCTATCTATCTATCTATCTATCCAGATCTATAGATCTATAGATCTATATCTATATCTATATCTATATCTATAAATAAATTATGGAAGTCTGCTTGGTGAATAAGAGAAGCTATTCTTGGAGAGAAATATCATGCTTGGACAAGTGGAGGGATGGAGAAGGAGAGGAAGACCCTCAAGCAGATGTGTTGACACAATGACTGAAGCAATGGACTTGAATGTGTCAGAGATTATGAGGATGGCACAGAAGAGAACAGAATTCAGATCTGTTGTTCACACAGTCACCATGAGTCGATGCAACGACATCTAACAACAACAATAACAGCAGTAACAGGAGAATATAGGAGCTCTACTGATTAAAGCGTTGTGCTGCCAACCCAAAGATGTGAGGTTCAGATTAATAAGCTGCATCACAGGAGAAAGATGAGCCCCTTTCCCCCCATGTAATTCACAGTCTCTGAAAACTCACTGGTCAGCTATGAGTTGGTCCTGATAAGATGGCATACAACAACAACAAGAACAACAACAACAACATTCTGTGAATTACAAACGGCTAGATGGAGACAAAATGTAACTCTAATGTTTTCTCTAAAGGAAAAGAAAACAGTTCAGGCAATCCAAATTATGCATACAATAGAAACAACTAAATTCTGACATCCCAATTTAATGAATATATGGCAATGATAATGAAAGTTAAGACCATGTACAATTGTTGAATGTTCATTATGTAGTACTGAGTGTACAATATTAATATAAAATTATGTTTCTTCTATGAGATCAACAGTGTAACATTAGATGCTACTGTGACCACTTGGAAAGGAAGAAACAAATGAAAGCGGTTACATCTCAGTGTGATTGTGAATGATGTTTTCTCTTTTCTCTTACATTTTAAAGATAGTCTTTTATTTGAAAGAAGAAATCTGTATTTTCATTCCTCAACATAAAAAAGTAACAACAAAAAAAGAAAGAACTTTGTGCAATTTGAGCTGGTTTAAAAGCTGGTTTAGGAATAAAAGATGATTTTAAAAAATGATTATCATTAATTAAGCAAACATCTATGAGCTCTGTTTTAGTTTCCTATCTCTATGGCAACAAATTACTAAAGTCTGTGGTTTAAAATGGCAAAAGTATACTATCTTATGGTTCTGCAGGTCTGAAGGCAGACAAGGCTAACATCACTGGGCTAAGACAGAGGTATTGGCAGGCCCAAGTTCCTATCTCAAAATTTTAGGGGAGAATAAATTTGCATACATTTTCAGCATAACGGATAAGGAGTTATGCCACACCAATCCATAGGATTTGAACCAGCTGCTTCTCAGAAGCAAAGACGGGCAGCCACCTCTCTGAACTTTGACAGATGTTGATAGTTATAGAGGAGCTTCAGACCTCTTGTTCATAAGGTCGCTGTGAGTCCTGCTCGACTTGAAGACTATCAACAGCAACAAATACCTCCTGGAGGGTCAGTCATGAGTCGGTTCCAACTGGATGACGATGAACTACAGCAAAGATTTCTGACATTTATTGGTGTGAGTTGTGAGTTTTGGCTCTTTTCACTCTCTTTAAAGCCACTAATGACAAACTGAGTCTTTACCAAAAAGTCTTCTGCCTCTTCTTCCACCTGTAAGGACTCACACAATTATTTTGGATTCACTTAGGTAATCCTGGCTAATCTCTTATATCCAGGTGAGCAGACTAGCAACTTTAATTGTATCTGCAAACGTAATTCCCCCTTGTTGTGCAGGCTAGCCTAGTCATTAATATAGTGCCCACCTCAAGCTCCTTCTCTGTGCCAGTTGCAGGGCTAGGAGGTGCTGGGAGAGATGTATGGGAGGTCACAGAAATGAAACTCACAGAAGATGAGTCCGGCTGCGCACGGAAATACCATAATAAATGTGGACAGAGGTTAGCGTCATTAATTAACAGATGAGGTATTGAGTCTTGGAGTGAGGGAAGATTTTAGTTGAAAGTTTCGAAGGGTTTCTGAGTGTTTTGACATTTGGAGTGGGCTTTCAAGGATAGTCTTTGACTTAAAAACAAAAGCAAAAAGCAAAAAGCAAAATGAACCAACCAACAAAACCCACAGAGAAAGCCAATGACATTTCAAGTAGTATGTATCAGAGCAAACTTAGTAAAATAGCCATTTTTTTCTAGGGGAAAAGTTGTTAAATACCAACTTTCTTATTCAACCTCATACATCAAGGCAAAAGACTTGGAAGAGAAAAGAAAGCAGTAAATAACTCAGGAGGGAAAAAATTCAGAAAGTTGTTGCCTAGTTTTTTAAAATTTCTAAATCAGCCAGGACCTACAGTTTTGTTTTCTTGTTTGTTCAGCCGTTCACACTCTTACTTCATGCTACAACCTTAAAAGTGTCTGCTAAATGGTTCTCTTCTGAGAAAAGTGGCCTCTGAGCAATTCTTTATGGCTGATAAAGCTCTAAAACAGAACAAATTCTACTTTCCTGATTGGACAATCTGGAACAAAAGATTGCCCAATACAGAAAGTCTCACTGGAAGGCCATCATTGGGTTTTATCAAAGTCTTTCTACTAAGGAGAGTGAAAGGAGAGACCAAGGGAGAGCAGAAACCCCACAAGAAGCAGAGAGGAGAGAGAGAAAAAAAGAGAGGAGATAGACATGAAGAGTCAGGGAAAGTATGAGCATAGCACTTGTCTTTCAGTTTGCTGTACTGGAGTAGCTTGGAGGTTGCTGTGATGCTGGAAGCTGTTCCAGCTGTATTGCAAATAGCGCAGAGTCAGTCACTCAAGGTGTATAGACAGGTTTCAGTGGAACTTCTGGATTAAGAAATACTAAGATGTGGGATTGGTCATCCACTCCTGAAATTACAGGCCCTGTAAATAACAGAGGAACATTGTGAAGTAGTACTGGAAGTAGAGAACATGTATTAGAGAGGGTAGGGACGGCACAGGATAGGGCAAGGTTCAGTCAGGTCTACTGTTCATAGGTCTCTATGAGTTGTACTCGACTTGATAATACTTAACAACAGTAACTAGTACATAGCTGCAATTGTGGCTTCCAAATAATCTCTCCAATTTTCAGGTTTTACTGATCTTGTATCTGTTTCTTCCACCACCCTCTTTTTGTGCACTGTCAAATCAGATCTGACTGGCACAGGAAGAGATTGCCCCGCCTTCTCCAGCGAAACACCTGGTGAATTTGAACTGTGTACCTTTTGGGATTGCAGTGTAGCTTCTTGCCACTAGGCCACCAGAGGTCCCTTGTATTTGTTTCTTGAAGTCAATGTTTCAGGAAGGAATTATTACTAGAATGGACTCATCAGCCCCTGGAGACTCTTGTGCCTTCAGGTTACTTTGGTTATCAAGATTATTCTTATTGATTTAGTTATTTGTATAGTGCTTCTGTAAGTCAGTGCTTCAGGACTTCTTCCATTTACATATTTTCAGATAACTAGCCATAAAATTTCCCCCCCCCCCCCCCGCCCCAGTCTTGGATAAAGTCTGTATGTGTTATTGCTTTATAAGGACTAGGATGCTTGTGAACTTCTGTGAGAAGATGCCCCTCTAGACACCGATGCCCTGAACTCTGTCTCAACAACCACATCTAAATGGCAAAAGCACAACAACAACAACAAAAATAATGGCAAAAGTGCAAATATATGGCTAACATGAGTGACCAACAAGTCTTTGTACTCAATTTCACGAGCTTGCCCCTCCTCCCTTATTAAAAAATCTCACAAACCACTATTAAATCTCCGATCTGGGCAGAAGTCTTGCTGGCTGCTGAGTTATAAGGCAGGTGAACTCTGAAGAAAAAAAAAATAAAATTAGAAGACTAGTTAATTAATTAATTCAGGAGAGACAAATAGAAGTGACTAAATGAAAGGCAAACCCCTCAGGTGGTATTATTAGTAATTACTATTATAAGATGTAATAAAATGGAAGCAGACAGCAAGGACAGAGAAAAGAAGTGGCTCACAAAGCATTTCTCAGAAACTCAGAAACAGGAAGATTTTGAATCAACCCTTATTATAATCACAGGCATCAGGGAATATAAAGGGCATTCAAAACAAAAACTAGCAAACTGAAAATCATTACCAGCCAGTGAGAACAAAAGAAAGAAAGAAAGAAAGAAAATAGGTTCACAGAGGAGAGGGTGAAGACAGCCAGCATCAAGACATCCCATCCATTAGGTTTTGAAACAAAGGAGAGACCCGAGGATTGATAGAGGAGGGATGTTTTTGATGTTACAGGTAAATTTGAAGAAAATTAGAAAAATAAAGACTTGTAAAAATAATAATAAGGTTTCCAAAGAATTATCTGGATGAGGATCTCAAGAACACCTGTAAAGAAGAACCCAAATAAAGATGCACCCAGATAATTTGTAGCCAAAAATTTCATGAATCCAAGTGTAAGGAAAAGAGCTTAACAACATATGGAAGAAAGAAAATGCTATCCTGTACAGCTCAATATAATAAAAATAGAGCCATATTTAGCAACAGCCACTCCAGAGGAAAAAACGACATTTATGATCCCCAAGTGTAATCCACCAACCAAAATAAGCACCCAGCCCCGGTTTGGTGTCCAGCCAGAGGATGCCTTTGAAAACAAAGAGATGAGACTTTCTTCTTTTCCCCCACACAATTAAGAGGTTCACAAAATTAAATCATCCTCAGTGCTCAATAAAAGCATCCAGAGGTAAAAAAATTGCTACCCTCTCATCCCAGATGGGTTTAAAGTGACTGTAGGGGTAGGTCAAATAACCAACTGTCCTGGTTTGTCCTGCATGGGAGGGCTTCTCAGGTTGAGGAACTTTCAGTCCTTGGCAAACTGGGATGGTTGGGCACACTAGTGCTGGTTTCCCCCATGGGATAATTCTGTTAAGCTAATGAGATCAATTATCAAGAAAGTTAAGATGTTGTTTTTTGGGGGGACTATCAAGAGAATTCTGACTCATAACATCTCTAAAGAATGAAGAATTTCCCAATAGGGTGTCCTAGGATAGAAATCAGTGGACAATTCTTTTCTCCCATCGAGCCACGAGTGGGCTCCCACCATTGACCTTTAGATTGGCAGCCTGTGGCTTAACGATTGTGTCACCGGGTTCCTTAAAATGAAGACAGATAATTGCTATTCTCAAAACTCTCTGTGTGCTGCATTTTCAATTTTATTATTTTCTTCTATATCCTAGGGACATTTTAGGGGAAATGTCTTCAAAATATTCAGTACTTGAATATTATTCACCTATTCTTTTGATGAGAATTTATTGAGGGTTTGTAAGGAACTCTGGTGACATGTGTTGGACTGCTGACACAGAGTTTAATGGTTCAAATCTACCAGATGTTAAGAAATAAAGATGGGCACTTATTTCCTATAAAGATTTACTGCCTCAGAAACCCTGGGGAGGGTTCAATGGCAAGGAATAGTTTTTGTCTCTGGCTTCGAGTAGAGTTAAACAGCTCAGGACATCCATTTGAATAATATCTGACTGCATATATGTTCGTGGTCCATGAAAGACTTTTCTAATTTTAAAAAGTTTTATTTTATTTTTTCCAGTTTTAAATTATCATTTATTTATTCATGCACACTTTCCTTCCTCCCTCTATCCAAGCCCCCTTGTGAGGGAGGCTATTAATTGTCATATACATGGTTTCTAATTGTCCATTCCTTTCAGAATGTCCTTCCTTTCACCCATTCCAGTGCAATGGTCATTATCTATCCAGTCTTTTCCCACTCTTCCCTTACTCCTTCCTCTCTCAATTCTATTAATACAATAATGAGATTATGCAGTATTTATCCCTTTGTGATTTAAATAGTTCACTCAGTGTAATGTCTTCCAGACTCATCCACCCGTAAAGTTTTAATAGAGTTCAGAGAAGGACTAGCTTTAGGATCAGCAATAGCTTTCAGTGCATATCATATAAAAGCAGTTGTGCTATCAGGTAAATGGTGCTATAATGCATATATAACCCATATAATAATGCCTGTGTTATTGCCTTATGCATTTACTACCTGATATTCTGTGTCTGAAGAGATGTTTACTATATAAACAAAGCATACCATTAAGTATGCGTGTGTAAATATATATACTTTAACTCATACACGGTAGCATCCAATCTTGTGTATCATACATCACCAGTGTTACAGTATGATCTCTCTGTTGAATTTTCTTTAGAAAATAGTACCATGGACTTCATCATGTCTCTAAAGACAGAAAAAAACAACCCCATAAAACAAACAATACCCATGCTAGTGACAGCAACATCAAGAGACAAAGGAGAGGTATTGATTTGGAAGTGAGACAGAAAGAAGGTTATTAAATAAACATAAGTGGAATGTCAGTGAATACTACTGCTTGTGACTTAGGCATGTGGCACTCAACAATCACGATGACCCTGAGGAGCAAAAAACTTCCCCAAGTCGGTAAAGGATCTGCTCCACTGACAGTAACGAGGCTGATGAAAACGTGAGAGGGAGGTGGATCAGGTATGGAGACCTTACTAGTAATGCGGGTTGAGAATCAGTGTTGAACCCCTCTTAGCATGTTGACAATCCCTGCTCAGGCGTGAAGCTTTATGAGATACTTAAAGAGAAGTAGAACCAGACTACACTTTGGTTTTGACACAACATCTAAATCACATAAAGCCTTATTTCACAGAATGAATTGTGGATATGAAATGATAGATGGATGACTGTTGTGGCAAAAAAGCAGTCAAGTCCTACCCTCATGGGGATTAGAGTTCAAGTTGGAGAACTAGAGAAGATAGAAATAAACATAATTAAGTAAACAAGTATATAATTACAAATGTGATATAAAAGAACAGAGTGATATGATTGAGAGTAACAGAAAACCGAGTTGCTGTTGGGTTAACTCCAACTCGTGGTGACCCCACATGTATCAGAATAGAATTTTGCCTCATAGGATTTTCGAAGGCTTATGTTTCAGAAGTAGAACACCAGGCTGTTCTTCTGAGGAATTTCTGAGTGGACATAGATTTCCAAGTCTTTTGCTCAACAGCTGAATGTGTTACCTGTCTGTACAACTCTGAGATTCTGAGAGTGACATAGACTTCAGGAGGGGGTCAAGTAAGATCGCCTCTCTGAGGAAGTAAAACATCAGACCTGAAGGATGAAAGGAATAAAGCAAAGGGTAAGACTATAGTGGAGAAATGTGGGTTGGAAGACAGAGACAGAGGCAGGGTATTCTTGATGGGGGTGGGGCAGCACGTTTAAGGGCAGGAAGGAGCTTGGTGAGTTAAGAGTGTGGTTGGAAAGCTAGCATCCTGTGTAAATTAAGGGGAAGGAGAATGCTTCCACCGGAAGAGCCCTGGAGAACCCAAGAGTGGCAGTGGTAAGAGCAGTCCAAGCAAATCAGTGTTTTCCCCAGTGTCTTTCTGATAAACATACAGTATAAGCATCTCTGGGGCACAAGCAAATGGTCTCTGAAGATTGAAAAGAAGAGAATAGTAGGGCTTAGAAGAATATGTCACTGGAATATAAAACTCTACTTAGGATGAGATGTGCAAAAATGGTGGGGAAAACGCAGAGGCTGTTTCTAGCTGTTGGTTTATGGCATGAAAATATGAATAAAATTTTGGTTATTTGTGGATGCCTGTTGAAGAATACTCAGAAATATCTCAGTACCTTTGCCTGTCATATTAAGAGGTCCCCAAAGGAGTAACACCAAGGGACATAGGAAAGTAACATATTCCTGATAACTTGTCCACACACTGCAAGACAGAGCTTGGATAAGCATAACTGAGACTAGATATGCAGCCGAGATCTTAATGGATCATCTCTTAACTGTTAATCCTAAACTCAAAGAATACTATCAGCTAATTGACCTCAAGGACAGAAACCAGAGAATACCGAAGATGAGAGAGAGATTAGGAGAAGGAAAATGCCAGAGTCAGGCCCCCAACTTCTCACCTTCCTTAAACTAGTAGAAGATCCAAGTGTTCTCACCAGTGAGTTCTTATGATAGAAGTAGACAAAAGCAGACAAATGGTGCTTCACTTGGTTGATATTTAAGTGCTCAGGGACTTTACCCACTGGTGTATGTGGCCCAGGAACTTGCAGTTTAGAAGCCATGTTTCTTGGAACAATGCAAAGAGAGGGTTGAGGACAAGTAGAGAGTTTTAGTGTACCTATTTTCCCAGAGGCCGGCATCTCTGTGAACATACTCACTTTACAATCAAGTGTCAGGCCAATCAAGGTATGGAGCTACCATTACGGGGAGGAGATCAGCTGAATGCAAGAGAAATGCTACTCATATTTTGCTGGAAGTAGAGGTGTTGGTGGGACATAGAGTGTGATGATGAGAATATGCATAAGAATAAGCAAAACCACTCCCTTCCAGTCTGTGTTCAATCTCTCCTGCAAGAAGAAGGTTATGACATTTTGGAAAATATCTCACAGCCATGATTAGAAAGTACTGGGAACCTGGGACACAGGAAGAGACAGGAGTGAGTTCTCTCTCATCGTAATTCAAGTCCACCTTGGTTTACTGGGTTAAGTGTGGAGTGGTCAGCTCAATGAGCCGGAGAAATTGTGGGGTCAAGAGTTTTCCTAAAACACTGGATAAAGCAAAAGAGGATGCAAATTTGAGAAGTGAAAATAGTTGGAGTTTTAACGATTTCAATAAAGGAAGAAGAAAATGAAGAAAGCAAGAGTACAGTTGGCCAGCAGCTCCAGCTGTCTGCTCTAACCAGCTGTGCACTCTGCCTGTTCAGGGCACACCACTCTATATAAGACACTGTGAGAGATCAGTGATGCTCGCCACATTTACCGAAGAGCCAGCACAGACTTGGAGAAAGCTTTGTCAAACGTGGCTGGGGAGTCGAAGAATGTGGAGAGCATAGGCTTGTATGACATAGAATTCTAGCTCTTTCTGGTGGTGCCACTGTAACATGCTACATCCATCGATTTTGAGCAAGCAATCTTGAAAGGCTTCTAGAAGAGGTTGCCAGACAGGATGGTCTGTAAGAACCCGCATTGTGATTGCTGGGTTCCTCTGGGAGTTCTTTTTTTTTTCTTTTCTTTCTATAATTATATTTTATTAATTTTCATAAACATTTACAGAGATTTTGGGCTTCCACTCATTCATTGTTGCACTATTCTCTCTA
>NW_006399802.1:5414909-5455723 GCF_000299155.1 Elephantulus edwardii
TTTTTGGATAATCTTCAGTAAAATCTTGCTTGCATGTGAAATCAGTGAGATTGTTCTGTAGTTTCCACATTCAGTTGGGTCCCCTTTCTTTGGGATAGGAACAAATATAGATCTCTTACAGTCAGTTGGCCAAGTGGTCATTCTCCAGATTTCTTGGCACAACTTGATGAGCACGTCCAGGGCAGCATTTGTTAACTGAAATATGTCACTTGGTATACCATCTATTCCTGGAACCTTATTTTTTGCCATTTCCTTCAAAGCAGCCTGAACTTCTCCTTTCATCACCATAGGCTCTTGCTCATATGTTGTTTCATGAAATTCTTCCGTGTCTTCCAATTCCTTTCAATACAGTGACTCAGTATACTCCTTTCATCTTCTTTTAATACTTCCTGGATCATTTAACATTCTGCCGAAAGCATCCTTGATTATAGCAACTCGAGGTTTGAATTTGTTCTTCATTTCCTTGAGCTTAAGATATGCTGAGCGAGTTTGGCCCTTTTGATTTTCTGACTCTAACTCCTTGTGCTAATTTTTAAACTACTACCACTTCTTTTTGTTATAATTTTAGATCAGTTGAGAGAGAACTACCAAATTTCTATATCTTACTCTCATGGCCGTGAAATTGGAACTGACTTAAAGCTGACCCTCCAGACAGTTTTTTGGAGGCTGTAAACCACACAGGAAAATATGGCCCATCTTTCTCCTGCACAGCCGCTTGTGGATTTGATCCACCAGAGAGGAGCTGCCTTTGGGTATATAGCACATTCTAGCACATTCTGCTATGGGCTAGGCCACCAGGGTGACCAGCGTTACTTGGCAAGACACCTGGAGAATTTTGTTGTTGTTGAATGTTAGCACAATTGCTCAGTGTACATCTATAGGGGTGATTATGAAAAATATATTTGGATTCCATCTTTGAACTTGTTCAACACTGTAAGTGAAGTTCGTGTGAAGATGTTGAAAATAAGTTTAATGGTTTTGAAAACAAAATGAAAGTGAGAGTCATGGCTATACTATTGGATTGCAGAAATCTGTAAGCACAGTGACAGAGTGGAGAAACAGACTTAAACCACCAGAGAAGAATTTAGCAATGGCAAGGCTCCCACGATCATCCACAGAGCTTCTGTGATGACAAGGAAAGGCTCAAAGAAGTGCTTATCTCTAGAGGTTCAAGAGTCCAGGATCTGCCTAGTATCGGGGTGCATTAGACCGACAGTGTAGAATAGAATGGGCATGGAGCTGGCATGACCTCAGCCGAGGGCACCAAGGCCCAGGCAGGGCCACCACTCCGTGTGTCCTCCAGCAATCCTGCTCTTTTCTCTGGAGCTCGTGTGTGCCTCTTGAAATCACAAGGTAGGCTGGAGTGTCACATTCCTCATCACATTCCTCGTTGCTTCCACAAGTTAAACACAAGATTCCATAAAACAATGACAAGTAACCTTTTTCTCCCTGGTTAACTAACGAACTCTCTAGGCACCTACATGACAGAAAGCACAGAGAAACATTTAGAGAAAAATCAAATACATATACTGAAAAACTTCAATGTTAATTTTAAACTCCAAAAAGGTCAACACATTATAGGGATTTTAAGGTATAGTGAAAATGATGACATGATCTGGAACTTTGCATTTTTATTTTGTTTCTAGCTGTTTAAAATTTCCACTAGATTTTTGCTGTTGTTTTGCTTTTAATCTTCTAAGTTTAAAAGAAATGTTGAGAGGTTTTATTTTGTGAAACAGAGTAAACAGAAAGTCACCAATGAAGTTCAAGACCACAGAGAATGAAGGTAGCTAAGTTTTCAGTGTGGTTGGGAAGCAATTGGATTACATGGTACTAAGGATCAACATGTCAGTGATGTGTACTGGGGCATGAGAGATGTGGGCGTGAATCACATTCTGCCACTTAGTGACTAGGCTGACATTGCCATGTGTTAAGTGCACCTAAGAATATTTGTTTTGAAACATTAAATGAGATGATGTATACAAGGCATTTAACACAGGGATAGGCACATGAGAACTACACAATACATTATAGTTATTTTGCTAGAGTGAGCTCTGGTGGCCTAGTCATAAGAAGCTGTGCTGCAATCCAAAGGACTTAGGTTTGAATCTACCAGCTGTTCCATGGGAGAAGGATGGGCAATCTCCTCCTGTGGGATTAACTGTCTGTGAAAACCCACAGTGGGTTGGTTCTGATTTGATGGTGCTCAACAACAACTTCATTACTATATTCAACTCACTGCTGTTGAATCTGAACCGATTCAGCTGACCCTCCAGCAGGTTTCTCAAGGCTATAATTTGCAGACAGAGAGGGGATTCCCCGTCTTTCCTTTGTGGGGTGCTGGTGGACAGGAACCAGCAGAGAGGCACCACCATTGAGTTGGTAGCAAACTCCCTATAGTCTACACAATCAGAACTCCCCATGAGAACATATACTATTTTTAACACATTAAATAATATTGAAGATCTCCACTACTCGAATCAACTGATTTTTAAAAAAATGACTTTAATAATAGACCCAGGAAATAACTAACTCATTAAATTTACAGGCCTACCACATATCCTGAAAAGCAACCAAATTAACCAGCATACAATGAAATCATCCTTGTAACCCAACACAGAATTTCAATATCAAGGCTAAAACAATAGGAGTCTAAAAATGAAGAAAACAACAGTATTGGCCCAGTTGCTTAGAGGTGATAAATTTATGCAGTATTTAAGTATGAAAGAAATGGCACCAGATAATATCACCTACTTAGAATATGCAAAGCTGAAATGTCTCTGCCAACAGGCAGACAACGATGAGGTTTTAATGAAAAGAACAAATGGGATAAGATGACAACAAGGGAAGAGAAAAGGCTAATAATAGATTAAGAATTAATCACAAAAAAATGGATGATGCTCACACCAAAATAAGCTCAAAGATGCACACACTATTTTTACAACCAGAGAAATTAAGATAATTTATTAAAAATATCTATAGCATCTAACATCCCCCATGCCAGCAGAAGACATGCACAGAAGGGTTGACAAGATTATGCTATTGAGAGATTTTTCTGCAATTAAAAAGTAATGATAACAAATGCGAAAGCAAAACAGCTAATAAGAGTGGAAATCTCAACCAAGTGGAAATAGGTCAGAAAGAAACACAAATAGAGAGATGACATGATAAATTGCATCTATACAAGAAGGAATTTTTCGTAGGAATTATGAACCCAGAAATTTAAGACAGACAAAGGAAGGCAAGAACATAGATGGCGATTGCTGCAAGTTGTGTGATGATTTTGTTAATGTTGACTGCCTTCATTTATAGTGGTTTCAAGTAAAATGGGACAAAATGTGGTCTTCTCCTTCATCATCCTCATGATTGGTTGAGCATTGGACATGATTGGTTGAGAATTAGTCAACTTCAGTGGAGCGGATGTGAAGACATGATGTGTTTTCACAAAGAGGGCTTAAAAGTAGCCCTATGCCACCCTGTCTGACTTTCCACGCCTGCCTATGCTTTAGAGGAGACGCAGATGTTTCTGAGATCCAGTGGTGAACTCAACTGCTGAAAAGACTGTAGAAGAGACCTGTGGTCAGGATGGAGGGTTCCTTGAGAGGTCTGGGCTTATAACTGGAGACCCTGGCAAGAATAATGAACATCACAGTACATGCTGGGGAGTTAGAGATCGACCTTCGATAATACACAGGATGAGGTATGCTCAAAAGGCAGTGAGGAACTGGAGGAAGCACTCCAGAGCCCCGGCCCCTGATGTGATGACACACTATCATCCCCTGCCCAAGGCACCATGGCAAGGAGGAGAGGAGAGACGGAAGGTTTAGCTCTGGAGCATGTGCCTGTGCATCTGTGCATGCGTGAAAGGACCATAATTGAATATAAACTTTCTTCTTCACTACCACTACCGGCTTTCTCCTCCAGGCTAAGAATTACTTTTCTCTCCTACTCTTATTCACATTGGGCTTTCTACCTGCTTGATGGCTGATGAGAATCATAAACGGACTTCTCTATGATTTGTCTCTTTGGAGCCCATGTGAGTCCCTCCCCCACCCCTTCTCTTCCAGTAAAACTTTGCTTTTGAAAAGAAAATTCTCGATTTTCACAGCTTTGGGATTCCAATTTGGAAGGTAAAGGTTGGGTTGACATCTTTCTTCCCTTTACATTCCAGCTGCAACACTCATTTTTCTCTTCAAGGTAGAATTTGATGGACAAAGAGGGGGGATAAACAGAAACCACTTTCAAATATTTTAACATGTTGTTTTGATACATTAAATTTCACACTTACTCAATAGTTTCCATGGAAAAATAGGGTAAGTGCAACCTTTAATACAGCTCTTTGGAGTTACCAAAAAGACAATGCAAATGTGGATTGGTGTGGGTTTCACATCCTGGGTGGGATATTGATAAAACAGCATCTTCAGATACTGGTCCAAGAGTATAGGGTATAGATACCACAATGTATATGAAAAGGTTGAAGACACTGCATATGTTAGATTTCTTTTTATTAAAAAAATCATAAAAGATATAAAGAACAAATCAGCTGACTTCAGATATATAACAGATTGTCTTTACCTAAAATTTTAAATTATACATGCACTTGTATTTTAGATTATGCATTTTGAAACAAATGTCATTCTTTACATTGATCAGGTCAACTTCTCCATGAAAATCTTTTAAGTTAAAAATTTATGCTTCCTATTAGGAAAAAAGAGTCAAGTCAATGGAAAACAGAGGCTCTTTATTTAAGGTGATTAAAGGGAGGTCTGGTGCCCTAGTGGGTAAAGAGTTCTGCTACCAAAGCAAAGGTAGGCAGTTCAAATACCAGCTGCTCTGCAGGAGAAGTATGGGCAATCGCTTCCCATGAAATTTACAGTTTCTGAAAATCCACTGGAGGGTGAGCTATGAGTTACCTCCAACTCGTATAACAGCACAAAACAACAACAAATGGGTGCTGAAGATCTCATATAGATTACAAAAGTTTGTGTATTTCTTTAAATAATGTCTCATAATCTCTGTTTTTTCCCCCAGAGGAGCACAGCAAATATATCTTTAATGCATTTAATGCTTGTCCTTTAATACTTTATATACATTTGCCCTAATTTGAAATTATTGAACACTCTGTACTTATAACAAATTCTTCATCATAATCACCTTCATTTGCTGCATGTATAGCTTTTAAATCATTGAAAAGTGCAGTCTTTTCCTACAGTAAAGACAAAATAAAAATCATATGCACTTGATTTGACTTACCTACACCATGATAGATGGAGTAGAAATTGAGGCTGTTAACAGTTTCAGCCTGCTCAGTTCCACAATCAACACTCTTGGCACCAGCGGTCAGGAAATCAAAAGACAGATTGCATTGGAGATGTCTGCTATCAGAGACCTCACCAGAGTTCAAAAGAGTTATGATCTTTGTCTAGGGACTAAAGTGTGCCTGACTCAGGCCATGGTCTTCACAATTACTTGCTATGTATTAGAGAGCTGAACAATGACCAGGGATGACAGAAGAAGAATCGATGTCTTTGGGTTGTGGTGCTGGAGAAGAGCAATGAACACAGCATGAACAGCCAAGAGAACAGACAGGCCTGATATAGAGAGGGTGAAACCAAGTTTCTGCTTAGGGGCAAGGATTCTGAAGTTCTGTCTCATATACTTTGGGCATGTGGCCAGAGGGACCAGTCCTTGGAGAAGAACATCATACTTGGAAGGCTGGAGGGACAGTGCAGGAGAAGAAGAGCCCAGATAAGCTGGTTTGACACAATAACTGGGGTAATGGAAAGTAGGTGTGTCAGGGTCAGTGAGGCTGGCTCAAGCTAGGGCAAAGTTTAGAGTTATTGTACATAGAGTTGCTATGAGTCACAGATGACTTGATGGTACATAACAACAAGAAGGAGTCTGACTTAAAGACATACCTTGAGGAGCGCTGGTGGCCTAGTGGCAAGAAGCTGCACTGCAATCCTGAAGGTGCTTGGTTTGAATTCACCAGATGTTTTGCTGGAGAAAAATCCACCAGATGTCCTGCTGGAGAAGGAGGGGCAATCTCCTCCTGTGTCAGTTGGATCTGATTCAACTGTACACAACAAGAAAAAAGAAATTAAAAACAAAACAAGACATAGCTGGGAACAGATCTTCTTTGCAACCTGGGGACAGAACTGCCTTTACAGTGAACTGGAAACAATTCACTGTCCACATTTCCTACAGTCCTTTGGAAAGTAGCATATTCATGTTGGATTTTTTTAATGAACTGATAAAAAATTGGGATAAGTAAAACCAGAAGAATATATATCTACATAATAGAATACAAGCCTCTTATCCATCTAAATCATGGGAAAATCGGTATTATGGCTTCCTTTTATGGAAGCAGCACAGATAGAGTGATCGAATAATTTAAGGTCCTGGATTTAGGCTCCAGTTTCCCAGAGCCCTGGTGGCCTTGTGGGCAAGGAGTTGGGCTGCTAATCTAAGGATGGCAATTCTCAGACGGTTCCAATCCACCAGTGGCACCATGGGAGAAGGATGGGCAATCTCTTCCCATGCTCTGAAGGGTCAGCTATGAGTTGATTCTGACTTGACAATGAGGATGTTTTATGGAAAAAAATCCCTTATTATAGAAATAAAGATATATTAGTTACTCACATTTTCCCCAGCTAGTGACTTACCTCATGAAATTGATCAAACTGCTCAGTGACTGGGGATTCTAGAATCAGGGTAAGAAATAGGTCTTATGTGTGTGCAACTGGAATGATAGAAACCTGAACTACTTTTTGGTCACATAGGCTTTGCACATGGTTATTAAATAAATGACTACATAGGCAGTTAAATAATATCCACATGGAATTGACTTAGGAAATCACTTGGAGTAAATTTTCTGATCAGTATTTAGTAAATCTCTCAGAACCACTTGTTACACTCTAGTGCAAAGTTTTGGTGTTTCATAGACCCACAGTGACTTTAAGAGGTCATTTGAACATATCTAAGATACTGGCAATTGACTTTTTAGTTATTACTAAGCTTAGATGCTCAGTTCAGTTGTTCTGCTTTCTACCACATAATGCCATCCTGTCTGTCTTAGTCTGAGTTCTCTAGAGGAGTAAAACCAGTGAAGCGCATATAAATACATATACAGAGAAATTTATTTCAAGGTGATGACTCACACAGCTGTGGGGGCTGACAAATAGCAAGTCTTCAGACAGCAGGCTGAAGACCTCTGCAGGCTCACATGGTTGCAGGAACTGACCAACTCAAAAGCTGCAGGCCAGGGCCCAGGGGTCAGGTGAGAAGGAGGCAGGGTTGAGAAAGAGGGCAAGCTTTGTCAAAGCGTCCACTTTGCTTATACACCGGAGGGAAGGAACAGTCTCAAAGGAAACTCCCAACTGGTTGGCTGCTCAGAAGAGATCAGTTTCTGCCAAGCCCCTTACTTAGCATGATAACCTAGTCAGGAAGACACTGGTCAAAACGACACCATTACACCCTTCTGGGCCATTCTATCCTGTCCCCCCCCGCCCCCCCCCCCCATGCAGCACCATGCCATCTTATTCTCTTCCACTTCGTTCCATTCTCTCCGTTCAGACTCGCTCATCCCTAGCCTTCTATTAATGCACCACATGTCCCCTTTAACAAAGCATCGTGTGTCAGGGGTATTGATGATAATCAAAGGTTGGGTTTTCCTCTCAACAGGGTCTATATGAGTGCTTATACAGGGAACAGTTTTATGGCTACTCAATCAAACATCAGGCAGTTTCCTCAATTTAATCCTGGGTAGGAAGCAGAGTCCCAATTAGAGCAGAGAAATTTGTTTCTTGTCAAAACTCCTTTACTAGCAGCATACACATTTTACAGTCTAATTGGTCTCTTATCTTAGAGTCAAAGGGAAAGCTGAGATCTGAACGACCCGAGGTATCCTGCAGGTATGACCTGGGAGGAAGTTTTAGGGTATGACTATTCATTTTTATGACGTTGTGTAGGCATTGTATTGTATTGGACATGGTACTAAATGGAGGAGGGGTGAGGTGGATGAGAAATAGACACCAAGTTCTTGACCTCTTCATGATTCTCAGTGTGCTGAGATCACTTTGTTCTTCCACCCTTTCGTTTTATTCTTTTTTCCCCCCTTTTTCTTGTTGGAGCTCATTTGTCATTTTTCCTAATTATCAGCTCTTAAGAAGGGAGTGGAAGCCCAGATTCCAACTCTCAGCAAGGCACATACATCGGGTGAGGCTGGCCATATGCCTCAATTGGCACATGTCTCTTTTGTCGGGAAAGGATTTGTTATGTCTTTAATAGAGCTCTAAGACAGAGATGCCGCTTTAATCCTACCATACAATGAAGAGATTTCTAACGTGCGTTAACAAACGGGGAAAAATGAACAGTTGACCCTGAGTTTGGGTGTCAGGTTGCTAGGTGGAATTCACTATTTAGGGTATGTTTTCGGAAATAAAAAAATATTGTTTATCTCAAATTGCAATTATGAAATTAAATTTGAATTGATGTCTATATGATAAGCTAGATTTTAATTAATACATTAATAATTAAATATGATGTTGTTTTTGTGTACTGCCGGAGTCAGAACCGACTTGTAGCTGACCCCCCAGCAGGTTTTCAGAGACTGTTCATCACACGGGAGGAGAGTGCCCATCCTTCTCCCAAGGAGCAGCTAGTGGCCTCGAACTGCATCTCATGCCTTCAGGACTGCAGCACAGCTTCTTGCCACTAGGCCATCAGACCTCCGTATCATTAAATATATAAAATTTAAAAAGATATAAAACCAAATCCACTACCCTTAAGTCCTACTCACAACAGTTGTCCTTTGGGTTTCTGAGAATGTAAACCTTTACAAGAGGAGACTGCCCATCTTTCAGTGGGTTCAAGCCACTGACCTTTTCGTTAGTGGTACAACATGGAATGTATTAGATCTCTATTGTTGTTATGTGCCATTGAGTTGATTGTGACTCATAGTGACCCTGTGCCCAATGGCTCTGAAGTGTGCTCTATCCTGAGCCAATCTCACTGCCTCCAACACACCTCCTTTCCTTACTCTGGTCACTGTCAATCCATCTCATTCAGGTTCCTTTCTCCTGTGCTGTTCCTCCACCTTCCAAGCATAATGCCCTTCTCCAAGGACTGGTCCCTCCTGGCAACATATCCAAAGTATGTGAGACAGAGCTTCATGATCTTTACCTCCAAAGAGCAGCTTAGCCCATTAGAGCCCCTTATATCTTTTCATTTATTGCCCTTCAGATATGGCAGTCTTATCTGGGTATTACACATTTTAGAAGTGGACCAGGTCTCTAGAATCTAGTCCAGATTTCCAAACACTACCAATCAAGATTGCATGCAAAAAAGACCAAGAGGTCTTTAAGTGCTTGTCATGGTTTGAATTGTGTCCCATTAAAATGCAGACAAAGATGATGAAGCTTTGTCTCACATAGTTTGGACATGTTGCTAGAAGAGGTCATTTCCTGAAGAGGAACATCATGCTTGGGAAGGCGGAAAGATCCTCTACCCAGTGGGTTGAGTGTGTCAGAAATTGTGAGAATGACACAGGACAGGACAAGGCTCAGATTGGTTGTTCTTGGGTCTTAGTGGCACCGAACAACAACAAAATGCATATATGTACTAACATAACATTGAAACTGCATGATGATCTCCATGATCTGATATGCCATAGTTGGGGGAGGAGTAAGGTTGGCATGCAATACTCCTTAATTTCATCAGAACCCTAATCTAGGGAGTTTCTCAAGGTGTAGCCTTTATTACTTTTTATCCCACTGAAGATGAGAGGAAGGGACTTCAATACCATTGAGAATTAAATACCAGGAGTGGAGTGCATCGTTTTGTAACTGGCCTCCTGCTGAAGGAAGCTCCTTCGCACCGGGCTGAGACACATGGGCATCTATAAGGAACGCTGCTGGGCTTTCCCCTAGAGCGGGAACCCTGAATTTGGACTTCTAGCTTTCTAAAATATAAGAGAATAAATTTCTGTTTGTTAAAGCCATTGTCCACTTGTGGTATCTGTGTTATAACAGCAGTAGATAATGGAGATATTTAATCCTGATGTTCCCAAAAAGGTCACCAAAATAATCAGTTGCTTTTAGCTTCCTTAAGCACAGATATTCGAGAGGATACAATGTGTCATAGGTAGGGTCCTTCCTCAGACCTGCCAGTGTCCTGTCCTGGAATCCAAGGATAAAAGTGAACTCGCTCTGTAGGGGGCAGGATAGTGCTGCCGGTGGTTCCCCAGGGTTCATAACATCAACACTTCTTCACATAAAGTTCATCTCAGAAACAAAAGAGTTCCCTAAGAACTCCTCCCACTTGTCAAATAAGAGCCATGTTTCAAAACCCTTTACTACAAATAAGGGGAAGAAAAATCCGTTTCAATATCATGAAAATAATCCCTGTGAAAAAGTGTAGCAATTAAAAAAGAAAACCCGTGAGACAGAAAGATTTAGGTAGGAAAATTTCCTCTTCCCAGTGATACTTTCTGCAATCCTCTGGTGCCCAAATGATCCCAAAGAACTGCACTATTTGGTGTTTTTAAGTTATTTGTACATGAATATTTTACAGTGATTTCACAGAACAGATGTTCTCAGATTTTCGCCTCTTGCAAATTTTGAAAAGAATCTTTTAAAATGTCTTCACTATTCCAAGGTGCTTAACCTTTGCTCTGAGGTAATTACAGGTAAACATCTTGTTACCTACGAGGCAGATTTTTCAAGGATGTTCCTAAATCACCCATGAATTGTTTTCAAATATTTCTGACACCTGGTGAAGTTTATCGAAGAGGGGGAGGAGGATTTACTCAACTCAAATAGCTGGTGGTCTGACTGACAATAGTTGATTCTTCTTCAAAACTTCCTTGCCATTCGCACTAGAGTGATTAGACAAGAAGCAAGCAAGATAGAAAATAGCAAACATTGATGAAGATATAGAGAAACTGGAACGCACATCCATCCATTCCTGATGAGAATGTAAAATGGCACAACAGTTATGAACAATAATTTGACAGTTTTTCCAAAATGTTAGATGTAGAATGATCATTATGATTAACAATTCTATTCCTAAGTATGAACTCCAAATAATTGAAAGCAGGGACTCAAATCAGTATGTGTATGTTAATTATCATCAAAATATTGTTCACAATAACCCAAAGGTGGAAACCATCCAAGTGTTCATCAACAGATGAACGGATAAAATGAATGGAAAACGACATATCTATACAATCAAATATTATTCAGTCATAAAGAGAAATAAAATTCTGACATATGCTATATGATAGACAAACCTTGAAAACATTATGCTAAATGAATAAGATATAAAAGGACAAATTTTATATTATCCTACTGATAGGAAATATATAAAATAAATTAGAAAATATATACATATAAAATATCATTTGTGGTTACCAGAGACTAGGGGCCTCTGGTGGCCTCGTGGTTAAGAAGCTGTGCTGCAATTCTGAAGGCACTCGGTTTGAATCCACCAGATGCTCCCACAGGAGACGGTTGGGCAATCTCCTCCCTTTTAATTAACTGCCTTTGAAAACCTGCTGGAGGGTCAGCAATGGATCAGTAGTAACTCTATGGCACATAACAAGAACACAGAGGGGAGGGGAAGTGCCACAGCACAGGGAGTTGTTGCTTAAGGGGTAGAGAGTTTCTGTTTGAGTTTTAGGAAAGAAAGGAATTGGGGTGATGGCTACCTAACATGACAGAGATCATTTATTAATGTCATTGTGGCTAGAGGGACCAATCCTTGGAGAAGGAAGGACATCATGCTTGGAAGGGTGGAGGGACAGCGCAGGAGAGGAAGACTCCCGATGAGATGGACTGACTCAGTAACTGGGGCAGTGCGATCGGGTGTGTCGGAATCAGTGAGACTGGTTCAGGACAGGGCTGTGTTCAGGGCTATTGTACATAGAGTCACTATGAGTTGCAGGGGATTTGATGACACATATAACAACAACAAATTGTGCAAATAAAATGAATTAAAGTGGTAATTAAAAAAAATATGTTGTTCTGTAATACTAGGGGTTAAACCCATAAAACAAATAAACAAAAACGCCTTCTCATCACCTACTTACATCTTATGTAAATCGCCAAGAGTTGAGATGAGGTATAGTTGAAAGATCTGAAGAAACTAAGAATGCCTGGGAGCCCTGAAGGCCTCGTCCATAGGAGGCTGCGCCGCTAACCCAAAGGCTGAACCTTTCTGGTCGTTTGAATCCACCAGCAGCTCCTTGGAAGAAAGATGGACATTCTTCTGGATGATTTATGGTCTTGGAGGATCAGCTGTGAGTTGTTTCCAACTCGATGGCAATGAGAGTTGAGCTTGAGAATGATTTGGTTATGGAAGAGAGAGGGAAAGAGCAAGAGATGCTCAGCCAAATCATGCAGCTAGCAAGGTGAGGAAGGGATTAGATAGGCCTTTTGTGGTCACCACAGGCCAAATCTAGATCATCTGGGAGAAGTTCAAGAAGGTAGATTTCAGTTTGATTGTGGAAAGCTTTCCAACATCAGACCGCCTATACTGGAGGAGATTGAAATACTGGCGGGGGAGGAGCGGAGACAGATTCAGATGAAGCCTCCCTTTTCAACTCTATAACTCAATTGTCCACAATCTAACAACTTAATTTTTCTTTTTAAATTTTTTAAAATTACTTTTAAATTTTATATTGGTTGGCATACAAATGCCATATAGATTGTGTTTTGTTAATATACATTGTGTTTCATGCATTCCTCTCTTCACATTGTGTTTCACATTATCATTCCCATGCATTGTGTTTTATAAAATTAACCATCATTGATCCATGCACACCTTAGTATTTTTTAAAAAAAATTTTATTATTATTAATTTTAATGAAAATTTACAGAAACTTTGGATTTCCATTTATTAATTGTTGCACTTTTCTCCCCTCCCAACGCCCCCCCCCTCCGCCCCCCAGTACACTCTTCTCTTTGAAAAAGAAAAGACAAATTCTTTCACTGTTTTACAATCCCTCCTCCCAGGTCCACTCCTCTATGCAACCTTTGTTCTAGACTCCTGCCATGACAATAATACCTAATCACATATCCGTTTTAAACAGTTTTCTCCCTCATCTGTTTCAATGCAGTATACATTATTGAACCCATCTTTCTCAGTTTCCCCACTAACCCTGATGTTAGTCCTGTTTTACAACAGTGGCACCGTGCAGTATTTGTCCTTTTGTGCTGAGATATTTCACTCAGCATAATGTCCTCCAGGGTCACCCATTTAATATTTCATGAGTTCCTTGTTTTTCAATGCTGCGTAGTATTCCATTGTGTGAATATACCACAACTTCTCTATCCATTCATTTGTTGATGGGCACTTACGTTGTTTCCACCTCCTTGCTATTGTGAACAAAGCCGCGATAAACATGGGTGTGCCTATATCTGCTTGGGTGCCAGTTATGGTCTCTTTGGGGTATATTCCCAGTAGTGGAATTGCTGGGTCAAGTGGTATCTCTATTCACAACTTTTGGAGAAAGTGCCATACCACCTTCCACAGTGGTTGCACCATTTTACGCTTCCATCAACAGTGAATAAGAGTTCCAGTTTCTCCACAACTTCTCCAGCATTTGATGTTTGCTGTTCTGTTAAATTTTGCTATTCTTCCTGGGATGAGATAATATCTCATAGCTGTTTTGATTTACATCTCTTTTAGAGCTCACACCTTAGTCTTAAATCATGTTTTTTAAAAATTTATTTTAAAAATTTATACTAGTTTATTTACAAAGTTCAAATACATTGTTTTTCACACTGGATATTTCCCATTTCCTTCACCCTCCTTCAAATTGTGTGACCCTACGATTAACCTCCCCTGTCCTGCCCATCTTCACCCCTCTGCTTCTACTCTCCATCCCCCCCAACTTGTATCCTTACACTCATTATACATTATTGGTTTTATACAGTATTTGTCCTTATGCAACTGAGTTAGTTCACTTAGCATAATGCTCTCCAGTCTGTCCCAAGTTAGGTAGTAATTTACAAATAGGACATAACAAAAGCTGAACATGGAAATTCCATATGATCCAGCTATTTCACGGCTTGGAATATAACCTGAGAAGATGAGAACTGAGGCACAAACGGAGATTTGCACACCGTTCATAGCAGCATTATTCATCATTGCAAGAACAAGGAAACAGTCCAACTGTCTAACCACAAACAAATGGATTCAGAAATTATGGTTCATTCACATGATGGAGTACAACACAGCACGCAGGAGCAATGACTTTATAAATTACTATCTAGTAACTTCTTGTGAAGCCAGAAAGACAAGACAGCAGTTTGAACTGTTTCAAATCCTGTTTCAGACAGAACTTTTTCAGGTTTCTATTATAATTTCAGGTTTTGTAAGTTGCTAGAAGTATGATTTTGAACAAATTATATACTGTCTCAGAATTTTAAAATCTTCACTGATTGATTGCATAGTACTTTTGTGAGGACTGAATAGACTATGAACAGTGCTTAATCACTCAACACATATTAAGTAAAGAGAGCATTGATAAAGACAATAGTTTAACTTTGTATTTCTGAGGTCTGGACCTTCTCTGATGGATTCATAAACACAGAAGTTGGGGGAGGTGGAAGGTGGAATGTAACCAGATTTAGTATTTCAAAGGAAGTAGCCTGACTTTTGTTGAATTCTAGAACAGTGTTCGGAAAATACATCACTCCCAGTCCTAGATTGCATATCTGAGGCTAAATGACTTCTATGGCTAAAGGACTGTGTACTGAAAGCTATGACTCTCTTCTGAATGCCTACTTTGATCAGTAGAGCACCGGGCAAGCAAGGCTTTCCTATAGGAAATAGAAGCAGCACTACACTGATGGTAGAGGGCCCAGTAGAGATGGTTGGGACCACTAGAAAGGTTATCAAGAATACTGGATAGATGGTGGGGTAGTGGAGAGAGGGCAAGTCAGAAGGCACATTATGGGGCAGTGGATACATGGTGGGGGGGGAGGTGTTTACTGGGAAGGTGTTGTATAGATGATGGAGCAGTTGGGCAGACTGTAATGACCCTGATTAGATCATGGGGCACTGTACTGTGAATGGGAGCACTCAATAGATGATACAGACTGGATAAATGATGAGTAACACTTTAGAGAAGGTGAGGGACGCTGGCTAGGTGTTGAAGGATACTCGCTAGATGAAAGGAGCTGGGTATCTGGCTGCATATCTCAAACTTAATGGCATATACTCTGATTAGACTCTGATTTGCAAGGGTTAGTTTTGTTAAGATTCCCTTTACGTTTGAAGCCCTATGGTCTTGAATGTAATTTGGAAGTCCTGATTAGCACATTTCCATGTGCAGTGAGGAAATCCGAACTCTGATGATGACTGTGGGTAACTAACTTGTGTAGCTGACCCTCCTGTGGTAATGGCTGACTCTAAGCAAAGGCAGTATGACTGGGGAGAGTCGTAAATGTTGTTTCCGTGCTCATAAACACCAAAGGAGAGAGAAGTCTCTAACTCCAGGTTGCGTAAGGACATGAAGTTCAGAGGCCGTCCCATACCTATCAGTTTTCTACTTCTTTAAAATTTACAGTCAAATGTGACAACATAATTTTTAAAAATCCAATAATCATCAATAATATAACCTGTCCTTAAAAACACCCCTGTAACAAGATCCTCAATATCTTTGTGTATTAAAAAAGTCGGCATTTTTCAGGATTATTGCGAGGATGAGAGGACACAATATAAAGGTTTCCAGTATCTCTGCAGTTCTTAGTAGATGTCACTGCTGCTAGGTCTGGACTCTTATGTTGCTCCATTCATCCAGCTGTTGCTGCTGTTGTTGTTCTACGTCACCGATTCAGAAATGATTCATAGTTGACCCTCCAGGGGATTTTGGGAGGCAGTTTAATTGCACAGGAGGAGGTTGCCCATCTTTCTCCCGTGGAACAGCTGGTGGATTCGATCCACGTGCCTTTGGGATTGCAGCATAGCTTCTTACCACTGGGCCACCAGAGCTCCCTATTCCAGTTGTTTTTATGTGCCCTGGAGTCAAACTGACTGGTAACTCCCTCTCCAGTGGATTTTCTGAGGCAGTAAATAGCATGGTAGGAGCTTGGGTAGCCTAGCGGTAAGGAGCTATACCGCCAGACCAAAGGCACATGGCTCAAATCCACCAGCTGCTCTGTAGGAGAAAAATGGAAAATCTCCTCCTCTGTGATTTCTTGCCCCTGGAAATTCCTAGGAGGGTCAGCAGTGGGTCGGTTCCTACTTGATGGTACATACCATAACACCCACAACTTGGCAAGTCGGTTACGACTCCACAGCGATGAGGGTGATGAGAATTCATCCAGTAGGAGGTAATAACTGCATCCTCCTCATATTACTTTGGGTTCTGATGTATCTTTTTTTGGGATTCCAGATTTCTCAGCTGTGGACGCAGTGATCCAGAGGGATTGTCACTCCAGTGATCCATTTCTTTGGAACTCTACTTGCATGATTTTCCATATTTAATGACATTCTACCAGCAGGATAAACATACATGTGAGGTTGAATCATCTTTTCTTTCCCCTTGGAGCAGGAACCCAAGAAAACAGGTGCAGGAAGCAGGTGGGAACGCTGGTGAGCAGGATGTTGCTTCTGCCATGCTTACACTGCTCAGTGGCTCCCCGGGAGGTGTGGGCGGGGGGAAGGAGGGGCCTCTGGAGCGAACTGCGATGCATCACTGTAATATGCAGCAGGTCTACAGAGAAGGGACTAGTGTATGGTGTTCCTAACAGCAGTGCCCCCAGAAGCCTTTCAATCAAGCTTCCCCAGCAACGGTGGAGAGGTTCCGTGACAACTGTGGGCAGCTCTGCCGTTTCCTCAGAGACCCAGGACACAGGAACAAGAGGGAGACGCTGTAGGAACCTACATGACTTGGTTGTAAAGGGAGAGATAGACTCTTATCTCCAGCAAGTGCAGTTGCAGTTTGCTCTTTTGGCTAGAGGACAGCTTATGAGAAGTCCCAAGAGGTATATTTTGGTGCTTTTTTTTTTTTAAGAATAGCAAGTATTTCTAGATTGGGTAAAGAAAATGAGGGGAATATAGGGAAAAATGAATAAAAGTTTCAAAGAGATTTAAAAAAGAGAAATTTAACTAAAATACATTGTTGTTAACGTTAACTTGATTCCAACTCATTGTGATCCTATAGGACTGAGTAGAAACACCCACAGTCTTTCTAGGCTGTAAAGCTCTTTGGAAAGGAGCTCTGGTGGCTTTTTCCACAGGGAGTTGTGCTGTTAACTCAAAGTTTGAGCCTCTCTGATGATGTGAACCCATCAGAAGTTCTGCACTAGAATGACAAGCAATCTCCTCCCATGTCATTTATGGACTCAGAAGTCCAGTGGAGGGCCCACTACAAATTGGTTTCAACTCAATGGTAATGAGTGAAGGAGTAAAATCCTTATGAAGCAGACTGTCCCATCTTTCTTCTAAAGAATAGATGATGAGTTTGAACCAGTGATCTCTGGTTATCCGTCAAACATTTAACCATGACACCACCATGTCTCCAATTGTTAAGTTTACCCTTGAGTTGATTCTGACTCAACAACCCTTCACTGGGTTTCTGAGGCTGTATTTCTTTACAGAGGAGACTGCCCATCTTTCTATATCAGATGATGGATTTGAACTGCTAATCTTCTGCTTCATAGTGCTACATGTTTTGAACCATGCAACAAGTGCAGGTAGATGAAAGAACATGGGATGTTTTAATATATATCTCTCCAAGAAAAAAACTAACTCCACTTATAGTTCCTGGTACAAATATCATCAGGAAAGACCAGGAGGACATATTAGCATGGAAGTCTTGTTTGATAAAATAGACTATTAGAAAAAAATGAAGGAATGCTCAGTGAAGTAGGTTGACATGGTGGCCACAGCAGTGAACGTGCCAAGGATCATAAAGATAGTGCAGGACCAAGCCATGTTTTGGTCTGTTATACATAAGGTCATCATGAGTCACAGCTGACCCCTACACCCGGCCAAGAACAACTGCCAGAGGTAAGGTGGGTAGGAGGAGGCTTGGGAGGCACTGTTTCTATCTGCCAGAGAGCCTGTTGGACCCACAGTCCATGGGAAATAAACATCCAGAGTAAAGACAAGAATGGATTTTGTGAAGGAATCTCTGAGTCAAGAAACCAGCAAAGCTCCAGGTCTCCTCTTATGACCCTTATCTCATGCTTTCTCTGATCTTTAAGAAATAACTGATCTGATTAAAAGATGAGTAAGAAGCACAGAGGCGAACATGGAGACTTAGGGAGAGATACTGCAGAGCAAGGAGGTAGATGGCTTGTACAAGGGGTAAAAGTGTAAGAGACATCTTGATGTCATTTGAGACATCCAGGATGTTCCACGCTGGTGCGTCTGATGATGCCAAATTACAGCATTATTTCTGTTGTGAGGAAAATAAACTTGGTCATGGACTTGACTTAGCCAAGTAAATATTTTCTTGGCAGTATACAACATCAGAGCAAAATGCCTATTACGCATCAGCTATAATTATAACATTCAATTAACATTCTCAAGTGATTATCATTTCTGGCCTGGTAGCGGCCTGGACTTAGGAGATGCAGGTTTTGCCTGGGAATCACTGACTGATATTTGACTTTGGGGGTTTGATTTGAACCTACTGATAAGATGGTGAAGGGGAAAGTGAGTTGTGGTAAATTCACGCACAATCTCTTGGCCTGTTGGTTTCCAGCTTAAAACTCTTCAGCAAAAATTCTTCTTGTTACCAAGTGAGGTCTGTGAATTACCAAATCCTTACTGTGTAAAATTTCTTGTTATGCCAATTGGTGTCATTACTCCCACATTAGGGGAGCTCTGGTGACCTCATTTTTTTACCTCGTCATAGAATGTTGTACTGTTAACCCAAAGAAGCCTCCCTCTGCTGGTTTGAATCCACTTTGGGGGAGAGAAAGTTGTGCAATCACTCACTATGTGAAAACCTCCAGCCTCAAACACCTTCTGGACGGTGAGCTATGGGTTGGTTCCAACTTGATGGCAGTGAGTCTGTGTTTGGTTGTTGTTTTTATTTTAATTGAGATTTTAATGAAATTGTATAGGAAACTTGGATTTCCATTCATTCATTGTTCCCCTTTTCCTCCCTGCCCCTCCATCTCCCCCAGTTTGCTTTTCATTTTTTTTTTTAATTCTTTCATGGTTATACAAGTGAGGTTTTTTTTTGAGACTCCCATTTTACGGATTCAGAGAGGTTAATGATTGCATATCGGAGGAGTTGCGATTCAAACCCAATGATGAAAGAATAAGTCACATTATCATCAAAAGGGTCAGAGTATTACGTTTTTTCCTTGGCCAGAAATACTTCTTAAGAAAAATCCTCCTACTTAGAAGCTTTGGTGGGTTCCAAGATGGAAATCTGAACATATGCATTTTCTTCCACCCCCATCCTAAACCTCATTAAAACGATCAGAGAAATAGAATAAGAAGGAAACAATCAACGTGTAGGAAAATAGGGGAGGGTACCACCTCCTCACTAGAAATGATAGGCGCTTCCTGCAAAAGCCTGTGGGGTGCTGGGGCTGCTGGAACTCCTGCTTGTTGCACGAGGGAGTGACAACTTGCACTGACCCATGGCTACCTGGTAGTTCAGTGCATGCAGCAGATGAGCAGGGCCTCCTGGCCCAACTTGAGCCCAGTGGGAAGGCTACTCAGACCCTGCCTTCTGCCTTCTCACTGGCCTGCGGGGTGCCTAGCAGTAAGGAGGTGGGAGAATTCCAAAAGACAAAAACCTAGTTAGTTGCTGCTTGTCTGCTTCTGACTTCCTGTATGTGTCAGATTAGAACTGCACTCAACCGTATTCAGCCGTAGGTTTTTCAGAAGTGGGTGATCAAGTCAAGGACCTTTGGACATATTCCAGCTTTCAGTATTTGGTTGGCAGTTGGGCAAATTAAAACAGTCTGTGCCATGCAGGAGCTCCAGGATCAGGCTGTGTGCTCCTGTAGAATGTGGCAGAGTCAGGGCCTGCGCCTGTTGGTCTTGGACACACTGAGAGGAATCTTCCAGAAATTCCTGTGAGAGGAGACAGAACTGAGCTTGGACAAATGGCAGAAAAGTCCATAGATAGGCCTGGTGGTCTAGTCCATAGCGGGCTGCTCTACCATCCCAAAGGCTGCAGCTCTCTGGCAGTTCGAATCCACTCGAGAGTCCTCAGGACAAAGACGCACAATCTCCGCTCACGTGGATTATAACTCCGGAGACCCAGAGGATGCTCAGCTAGGAGCCAATTCTGACTTGGTAACAAGCAGTTTGAGAGATTTTTGTTTGTGTATTTTAGGTTAATTATTAACCGAAGGGCAGCTGTTGTGCTCGGTGAGAGGAAGTATATATTGATGTTATTAATAAGAGTTACTTTTGAGAAAAACAAGAGAAGGGGAGTAATACACACACCCACATCCCCCCAACACTCCCCCCACAACCCTCCATGATGCACACTTCCAGGCCTGTGAGGAAAGTTCACTAAGAGCCTCTGAGACCACTGAATAGGAGAGCAGGAAGGGCAGTTTCCCCTCCCATGTTTCAGAAGATTCCGGAATAGTTCTGCATGTGCTGGCAGGAAGCACTGTGAGGGTAGTTCAGGGAGGACATAGGAACTGCTGACTTTTGTGGCAGAATGCAGCTTCTGCCGGGATAGCATCACTTTGTATTTGCATCTGAGGCTATTGAATTCAATTCTGCTACATCTGTAGGTCTCAACAAGTCAAACTGGGAAATGAGATAGTCCATGTGTGCTGACTAGACCCTGCAGAATGCCACTTTCACCTTCTTCTTCCATCCTCTTCTGCTGTCATCTTCCATAGCATGGAAACCGTGTAGAAGAGCCTGTCTCCAAGTAGAGCTAAGAGAATGATGCAATTATTCTTTCTGCAGTTTATTCTCATCCCCAATCCAACACTTCTGGAAAAGCAAATGGACTTTTATTTCCTCTGTATAACGTGTTAGATGTGCCGTGTATAATGTGCTGGCTGCACCCTTCCCACTTGTCTGGCCATGCTTTCCCATGGTATCTTTGTGGCTTCGGACATGTTTACTTTCTTAGAATTTCTCCAAATGATTGTCAGTTCAGCTATCATCTCCTCCGACACCCCACACCTACCTCTGGTCTGGATGCTCCTTTTGTGAGACGCTTTCGTCATAGTGCTCCATCATCCTGAATCACAACGCTCTGGGCTTCTATTGCTGGCACTAGACTATCAGTGCCATAAAGTTGGTTCCCCAGACTGTAATCTTCACCATAACAGTTGCCAGGTCTTTCTTCCATGGGACAATGCTGTTGAGCCGAGTATGACTCACAATGACCCTGTGAACAGCAGCTCTGAACACTGTCCTATCCTGTGCCAACCTCACAATCTCTGACACACTCAAGCCCGTGGCTGCAGTTACTGTGTCAATCCATCTGATTAAGAGTGTTCTCTTCTGCTGTCCCCCCACCTTTCCAAGCATCATGTCCTTCTCCAAGGTCTAGCCTTTCCTAACAACATGTCCAAAGTATGCAAGAAGCTTTGTCATCTTTTCCCGCAAGGGGCACTCTGGCTGCACCTTCCCCAAGGCATGTCTGTTTGGTGTTCGGCAGCTCATGGGATAGTGAGCACTCTTCTCCAACACCACAGTTCAAAGGCATCGATGTTTCCCCCCCCCCGTCATCCTTATTCAATGTTGAGCTCTCGGCAGCATAACAAGTGATACCTAGCATGTAGCAGATAGTAAAATGGAACAAGTATTGATTTGTTGGATGACTGTTTTTAAGCAGAATCCATGAAATACTGGGAATAATTGAATTTATAGTAATTATTGACTTTTAGTTGTTGTTGTTATGTGCCATCGAGTCGCCTGCGACTCATAGCGACCCTATGTACAACAGCCCTAAACTCTGCTGTCCTGTGCCAATCACACTGTCTCTGACACTCCCATCCCAATTATCCCAGTCACTGAATCAATCCACCTCATAGAGGGCCTTGCTCTCCTGTGCTATCCCTCCACCCTCCCAAGCATGATGTCCCTCTCTAAGGACCGGTCTCTCCTCACAACATGTCCAAAGTATGTTAGACGGAGCCTCAGAATCCTTGCCTCCAAGGAGCCGCCCAGTTTAACCCTTTCCAGGACAAATCTGTTTGTTTTCCTAGCAGTCCATGGTATTCTCAATACTCTTCTCCAGCACCACAGCTCAAAGGCATCAATTCTGACTTTTAGTTATTAGGAATTAATAATAAAAAAGTTGAGAAGACATTTTGAAATTGGATAAACCTTCATAGATTAGTGATTTAAGCCTAACCCCACCGCCAACCCTCCTCTACACTGGCATTGCTTTAGGATTTGGGATATAAAGTTGAGAAAGAGAGGTATTTCTGCAGCTAAGCCAAAGGAGTGTGGCATCAGAGCTCCACGCCAACGATTTAGAAGGGTGAGCCGCAGACGCTTCACCTACAGTGAGGGACTAGGCTTGTCTCCTGAGACCTGCGCATATTCTTTGATGCCTACGGTATAAAGAGTTGATCTCATGACTGGAACGGGAAGTATAGAACCTTTGTATTCAGCTCCCCACACATTTGAAATAGATTCAGAAAGAGCAGTGGTTATGCAATCAGGAGACGCAGTTTCGTACGTGGGTTTTGCTAACAAATGTTGCATGATTTGGGGGACTTGATGCCTTCCTTTGGATTCTGTTTTAACCTGTGCAACAGGGGAGAGGATGGAGGAGATTCCTGTGAAGGTCCCTTCTAGGAAGAGCGAGTCTATGACAATTTGAAGCCGGCTCAGGGATCTATCAGTGGGGGTACTTCGATTGTGAAGACACCCCATGGCCAACAAATTAGACTCCTTCTGAAAATCCTTTTCTTCCCAGCTGCGTGATTGGATTGGTGGCTCACCACCAATATGGTCAGCGTCTGGCTTAGAGAAACAGTGCACAGCCTCTAAACTGACTATCAAAACCTTACAGCTGCTTGGGAAAGCTGTTTGTTTTTTTTTTTTTAATATATATTACTCTGATTTATTTACACAGTTTGAATACATTGTTTTTCACAGGGCAAAGCTGTTTTAATGCTAAGTGTATGTCCATGAACTAGACCAACCAAATGTCCCCTCCGCAGAGAGGAGGGGGCAAAAAGCTGAGCACCAGGAGGTGAGCTTGTTTATTTGTTTCCTAATTTCTAATTAGAGAAAGGAAGAGGGTGTCAGGAGTCTTTAGTGATTCACATCTTAATAGCCTGGTTATAATTTATTAATCCCTTTCATCAAATTTTCAGCATCCCTTTCCCCAGGAGTCTAAGACTGACTCAAATGTATTTATTGTTTCTAGGTGGGGTGTCATTAAATATTTGGCATCTCTTAAAGCTGGTTGGGAAATTGGATTCTATACCACGTGAAAGCACAACATTTCTGGGGTGGGGGAAGGCATGAACTGACACAATACAAAGTAGAATGGGTGATATATGCAGGCACTATATGTTTATTCTTTAAAATACTTAGGATTTGGTGTCTCCAATATTGCCTCTCAAGTCTGCCATTTTACTTTCTCTTACAATTTCTTTTATTGGCCAGTCCTGTAGTTCTCCTTAGAGAGGAACATCAGCATGAATAGTAAATAAGTCCTATTTTAATTCACTGTGTTCTCTTTGACTACTATGTACCAAAATATGTGACAATGTTAGAATGGGTCTACAGTTACTGAAGACAGTGGTAGTTGGGTGGAAGGATTCTAGCTTTCCAAAACGGAGACTTGGGCTTGCTAGCCAGTCAGCGCTTCTCACGAAGCCACCACTCTCCAATGACAGTGGATATTATGTGTTGCTATGATGCTAGATCCATTTCAGAGGTGCGGTCAGACTAAGATGGACTGAGGGGAAAGGTCTGGCAATCTACCTCCAAAAATATGCCAACGAAAAGCCATTGGTTCACAATGCTTTCATCTGGGGGCACATGGGGCTGATGAAGGGTCTGACAGCATTTCATCCATATAGTCACCACGAGTCAGGGGCAAGCTGACTATAACAGACAGCAACCACATCCTCCAGAGAGGGCCTCTGTGAAGGAGTCTGCATTGAATCCTATCTCCTAGAAGCTAGAGTATGTGGTTGGCACTCAGCTTTGAAATTCGTTTGTTCTCCAGTTCCTCTAGTGAGTCCTGGCACAGCAACGTTCTAATTTGTCCTGCTGACTTTTTGGAACTTCTGAGAAGTGGGACATGTGCAAGCTAGAGTTGGATGGCTACAGCTCAGGAGGCGTGGAGTTGTTGCTGCCGAAGATGTCTCTGTCTGCAGCTCCCGAAGAAGAGTCTCACTTTTTCATTCCGGCTCCTACAACTCTTATGACTGGTCTCAAGAAGGATAAGAAGGAAGAAAGGGCAAAGGGAAGATTCTGACAAAGCTTGAGGATTCTTTTTTTCCCCCTTTCTGGAAAAACCTATGTTTATTTCTTTTTTGTAGACCTAGAAGACTGGTTAAATTAGGAAGGAATACATAATGATAACTTGGTAGGATGTTGACAATTTGAACCCTTTCTATTGCAATCGTGGTTTGTTTGGTTTTTAGTTTTTTGTTGTTGTTTTAACTTTGATGCCCATTATGTAATCTTCCATCAGCTGGCCTGCTAGAGAGTCAGCTATGAGTTGGTTTGACTTGATGGTACATAACAAATAACAAAACAATGTAGTGTTCAGCCTGTTAGCCACATGATCCAAATAAGAGAATATGATTTTTTGGCCTATTAACGAGTGTGGGGCAATATGAAAGACATTCACAAAGACCTTGAGAGCCCGATCTTTATCTCCGTGGTCTGTTGGGCCAAGTGGAAGGTAAGTGTAGTAGGAAAGAAGGAAGGCAGAGTGGAGAAACACCGTTGCCAAGTTATTATGACAACTATTCTGATACTTTAGGATTTTCTGTCTTGTCTGGTCATTGAGCTAACCGGAGCTAAGCAAAAATACTGGTCTCTCTAGGGTATCCTAGGCCCCTCCTCCTGTTGTTAGGCCCCAGTAAGCCAGCTCAGACTAGTAGTCTCATGTATAATTGAACTCAGTCTTTTTAATCTCTGCCATGATTAAACTGTAGCCACTATGTCAATTCATCTTAATGAAGGTCTTTCTTTCGCTGACCTCCCACTTTTCTGAGCATGGAGTCCTTTTCCAAGGGCTGGGTTTCTATGATAACATGTCCAAAATATGATCACATTTGGATCCTACCTGCCCAGGCTACAGTTCTCAGCGATGAGACGCAGGACAACATGTTCTTGGATCATGTAGCAGGCTCTGCTTAGACCCTTCTCTCTTGCATCCTCTCTTTTGGTGTTGTAACCTGGGCTGTCCTCTCATTTTCTATGGGAGGGGTGGGCCAAAGACTCACTGTTTGCAAGTTCAGTGTAATTGCAATGAGATACTAGAGGTGTAGGGGACAGGAGGAAAAGCATAGAAGAGGGATTGACTCAAGTTGTCTTAGGATCCAGATAGAGGACATGTTTCTCTAGGTCCCAGAGGAATAGCATCAAGAAGGCTACTTTTTAGGCCCTTAGCCTGCACCTGGCCAAAGGGTTGAACCAAGGACCCGAGGGAAGTCCACATTCACACATCATTTATTTAAGAAATAAATTCTGGCTTAACACATCAGTCAATCCAAACTACTGGAACACTATTTTAGGGTTTGGGACCATGTTTAGTAATTAAGAGAATGAACATTTAGTTCCCTGCCCTCGTTCACCCTCCAAGCGCCTAGTTTCCATCCTGTTTCCTGCACCTCTGACTGTTGGGCTCAAGCAGAATAAGAAGGAACACTGGATAAAAATGAGAAAATCTGACATAATTTGATGACTGCTCCCCCCCCCCTCAGAATCCTGAGGCCTTGATTCTGGCTTCTATAGACGAAACAAATTAATTACCGTATTCCGTGCGCGGATGAGCACATGGTTTAGACGTGACAACGAGGCCTTGACCCACGGCTGACTCATCTTCCCAGCAGAGGGCTACTCTGGGAGTCAGCACAAGGCGTTTCTGTCCTCACTTTTGCACCCTCAGTGTGGGATCAAGAAAGGGCTCTCTGAGGCCCTCCGTTTCCTCATACACAGCTTAGAGCAGGCCTTCTTTAAACCTGGCATCTAATCATTGACCACACTATCATTGCTCCTAATGTTTCAGTTGAGGGACATGGCATTTTCATTCTTTTTTCCCCAAGAGCAACAAATCAGAATTCAAGCCAAAAGCCAATGACCTTTCTGCCCCCGGAATCCCAAGGAAATTGAGGCCCAGGACACCCCCACGGGAGGATTCCGTGTAGGCATACCTTATTTTGTCTTTAAAAAACCTAACCAAATCACAACACAAAAACACACCACCCAAATGTCTTCTGACGTCCTTCACCCCTCCAGGAAAGTCAGTGACTTTCAACTTCCTTTCCTTTCCAAAGTCCTCGCAGAATTTTGGGCAAATGAAAGCAGAAGCATTTGATCTTCTCCCCAGATGTTTTGATCACAGAAGGGCTGCATATGTGCACACATTCCTGGGTATTTTTAGATTTTTTACAGGATCCAAAGCTCTAACTGCTTTTCACCGTGCTCTGTGGCCGCTGCTGGGAGCTGCTCTGGCAAGGCAGCAAGGCAAAGGCTGATGGGTCGGCCTGGCGCGGGGGAGGTGCCCTGGATCAGCCCACTCAGTGACGTGCGTTCCCAGGAGCCTCTTGGAGCCATCTAATCTTTGGAGCCTGTCTAGTCACCAGGAGGAAAGGAAAACAAACTCTAGTTTAAGAAATAAATCCTGGCTTAACACACACACTGGCTCCTAGACTTCTAAAAAACATCCGAAGGTCTCCCAAAGATGTGGAAATGGATGTTGTTGTTGTTAGATGTCATCAAATTGATTCTGACCCATAGAACCCAAGGTAGAACAGCGGAAACCCTACCTAATCCTGCACCATCTGCATAATCTCGGCTATGCTTAAACCCATTGCTGCAGGCCCTGGGTCAATGTATATGCTGGAGGGCTTCCTCTTACTTCACTGAGGAAGAGTATTGAAGGTACCATGAACTGCTAGGAAAACAAACAGATTCATCCTGGAAAGGGTTAAACCGGGAAGCTCCCTGGAGGCAAGGATTCTTACATACTTTCAACATGTTGTAAGGAGGGACTGGTCCTTGGAGAGGGACATCATGCTTGGGAGGGTGGAGGGACAGCGCAGGAGGAGAAGGCCCTTTATGAGGTGGATTGATTCGGTGACTGGGGTAATTGGGATGGGTGTGTCAGAGACAGTGTGATTGGCACAGGACAGAGCAGAGTTTAGGGATGTTGTACATAGGGTCACTAAGAGTCGCAAGCGACTCGACTGCACATAACAAGAAGAAGTCCTTTTCCAAGGAAAAGTGTACAAAATGAAACTCTTACTCTCCGTGCCTCTAAGGAGCATCTTTCTTTTGACAGTCCATGGGATATTCAATATTCCTTGCCAGCACAATTCAAAGACAACAATTCTTGCTTGGTCTTTCTTACTCAATGTCTAACTTTCACACATATATGAAATAATTGAAAATTCCATGGCTTTGGTCAAGTTAACTACCTTGATCATTAAAAACATCTCAGTCTTAGATATTCTTCTGTAGAGCATGTTCTTCTAAGTTGTACAGCACTCCTCTGTCAATTTGCTGCACTGAGGTCATCTGGGTTTGCTGTGATGCTGAAACTTATGCCATTGGGGGTCAACTGCCATAATGGCTGCCCATGGTGGACAGTGTTTGGTGGGGCTCCCAGTTTAATACAGATTTGGAAGCAGGAGTGGCATCCACTTCCTAAACCACATGCCTCTGAAAACTCTATGAATTTGGAAGAGTGATGATTATAGAAAGGCTTCAGGCCTTTTGTTCATAAGGTCACTATGAGTCATGCTTGACTTGATGTCAATCAACAACTACAACAACAATAACAACAACAATAGAGCACGTTAAAGAGATTCTTGTCCTCAGATTTTCCCAACGCAACATGTCTTTTGGTTTCTTGACTGTTGCTTCCCTGGATATTGGTTGTGGATGAAAGTAAAAGGAAACTCTTGACAATGTCAATCTTTAGTTCATTAATCACAATGTTACCTATTGGTCCAGTTTTAAGCATTTGTGGAGAAATGACAGAGGAGAGGATATTGGGAAATGAGTTAAGAAGATTTGCCTCTGGCTGGCTGTGTGACCAGGTCCTTTTCTCTACTGGGCCTTAGTTTCTTCATCTGTAAAATGGGATGCATATATGTAGCTCAAACAATTTAAATCAAACCAATGAAAAATGTTATAATGAAAAGAATAATTAAATTCTATATGTTAGGGGAGCCTCTGTGGCCTACTGGTAAAACGATGCTCTGTACTCCCAAATACATGGGGTTCGAATCCATCAGCTGCTCCACAGGAGAAGGTTCAACAGTCTCTGAAAATGTGCTGGAGGGTCAGCTATGAGCCAGTTCTAACTCAACGCCACAACAACAGTAGCAACAACAACAATTATGCCTCAAAGTTTGAGCTATAATTAAGTACTTCACAGGCATTAAGTATTTGATAGTCCCTACAACCTTATTAGGCCTCATTATTATCTTAATTTCACACTTAATAAAAATGAATTTCAGAGACAGTAAGTATTTATCCTTATTACATAGCAAATAGCCAAGCTAGTACTTAAAGCCAGATCAGACAGATTCCAAAGTCCTATATAAACACATATATAACTCCCTCAAAGGCCTGTGGGTCCCCCTCCCCAAGGCCAGGGTTTTAAGGGATACTTCACCAAATAAGATACGTAGATGACAAATAACCACATGAAAATATGCTCAACACCATCAGTTACTAGGGAAATGCAAATTGAAATCATAATACCATGCTATTAACTACTCATTATGGAGATTCCTAGGTGATGCAGATAGTTAAATACTTGAGTAGTTGAAAGATTGGCAGTTCAAGTTCATCCACAGGCATCTTGGAAGACAAGCCTGATGATTTGCTGGAAAAAAAATCCTACGAAAGAATATTTTTTCTGCATATATGGAGCTACCATGAGTCAGAATTGACTCAGCTGCCACTAACAACAGCAGGCCCACTGCTGTGGTTATGAGAGGTTGAGTAGGAACTTATTCATAGTTGACCCTCCAATGGGATTTCAGAGGCAATCAATCACATGGGAGGAGACTGACCGTCTTTCACCTTCAGTGCTGCTGGTCTGTCCAAACTGCCTGCCTTTAGGCTGGCAGTGCAACTTCTTACCACTAGACCACTGGAGAACCCTGCATAGTCACTAGAGTAACTCAGATTGAAGTTTCACCTTATTAAGCATCAGCCAGGATATTGAATAACTGGAACTCTAATCTGAATGAGCCTTAAAACAATTATGCAGACTCAAAACCCCCCCCCAAGTAGTTCTATATGATCCAACTTCTATAAAATTCTAGAAAATACAACTAATCTACACTGTACAGCAGGTCAGTTGCTCTGTATGTGTGTGTGGTGTGTGTGAGAGAGAGCGAGAGGGAGAAAGAGAGTTCAGGGCAGTAAGAGAGATGAATTACAAAGGAACATAAGGAAATTCTTGCATGGTCACTTTAAAAAAATGAGTGATTCTAGTAGTTATATTGTGGCACCATACTATGGTTTGTTAAAAAAAAAAAATAGGAAAAGAAGTATATTCCCCTAACGACTAAGGTGAGTGATTTTAATCTGCAGCCCTCAGGCCTAGTTTAAATTGTATTTTGTCAAACATTCTTCTAGGTCATATAGTCCTGGTCTGTGTGTTGCTGTACAGTGGTAACTCGTGGTTGCTCTGATGCTGAACACTGTGACACTGATGTGCCAAATGTGATAACGGTTACCCATGGTGGACAGTGTTTTGTGGAGAGTCCAGATTAAAACAAGCTTAGAAGCAGGAATAGTATCTACTTCCAAAATGGTTTGCCTCCAGAAACTCTGAACAGTGCTCAGTTTCTCATTCATAGGGTCACTATGAGTCGTCTATGACTCGGTGGCCCCTAAAAACAACAATGACTAATAAGGAGCTCTGGTGGGCTGGTGGAGAAGAAGCTGTGCTGCAATCCTGAAGGCACACAATTTGAGGCCACCAGATGCTCTGTGAGAGAAGGATGAACAATCTCCTCCTGTATGAATAACTGCCTCTGAAAACCCACCAGAGGGTCTACCATGAAGTGATTCCGACTCTCCGGTACACAACAGCAATAACAATGACTGATTAGGGAGTTCTGGTGGCTTAGTGGTAAGGAGTTCCAACCCAAAGTCACGTGGTTCAAATCCACTAGCTGTTCCACAGGAGAAAGATGGGAATCGCTATGTGTGTGATTTATGACCTCTGAAAACTTGCTGCAGGGTCAGCTATAGGTTTGTTCTGAGTGGACTTAAGGGCAATAGGTTGCTGTTGTTAGCTGCCATCGAGGTGAGTATGACCTTATGGACAACAGATCTGATCTCCTATCCTTTGCCATGGGTGATGGTTGTTGTTATGTGTCACTGAATTGTCTGCAACTCATAGCAACCCTATGTACAAGAGCCCTGAACTCTGCCCTATCTGGAACCAATTCACTGTCTCCAACACACTTACCCAGTTACTGAGTCAATCCATCTCATCCAGGGTCTTCCTCTTGTCTTCTTTGTGGGATGGATTTAAGAGAACAAGTGACCTTGCTTCAAGGGTGAATTCCAGATTTCTTCATCCAAATATAAATAACAAGAACTTACGACAATCTTGGTTCTGATTGAAATTTGCCCAATGTTTGAATTAAATGTTCATTTAAATGTTTGCTTAATGTTTGAATTTTGATAAATCTGGGTAAATATCCCTCCATCCTGCTAAGCATGAAGGTCCTTCCTGGCAACATGTCAAAAATATGTGAGACAGACCTTCAAAATCCTTGCCTCCAAGGAGTAGCCTATTTTTATCCTTTTTGGGACAGACCTGTTTGGTCTTTTGGCAGTCCATGGTACGTTCAACATTCTTCTCCAGCACCACAACTCAAAGGCATCAATTCTTCTTCCATCATCCTTGGTCATCCAGCTCTCTGATGCAAGTAATTGTGAAGACCATGACTTGGATCAGATGCATCTTAGTCTCTAGACTGACATCGTTGCTCCTTAGTACTCTGGAGAGGTCCTTGAAAGCAGATTTTCCCAATGCAATTCATCTTTTGATTTCCTGACTGCTGGTGCCAAGAGTGTTGATTATTGAGCAAACTGAAATAGTTAACAATCTCAATCTCTTCTCTGTTTATCATGATGCTGCCAGTTGGCCCAGTGGTAAGAATCTTTGTGTTCTTGATGTTGAGCTTCAATTCATATTGAAGACTGCAGTCCTTGACCCCAATTTCGACAAGCAAGGTTGTGTCATGTGCATAATGCAGGTTGTTGATGAGTCTTCTGTAATCCTCATTCTGTGTTCGTCCTAGTGAAGTTCAGCCTCCCAGATGGTCTGTTCCACATACAGATTGAAAAGGTATGGAGATAGGATGCATCTCTGACACACACATTTCCAATTGTAACCCATACAGTGTTCCTTTTGCGTGAGTTGTTGTTGTTGTTGTTACGTGCTGTCAAGTTGCCAGCGATTCATAGAGACCCTGTGTACAGCAGCTCTGAACCCTGCCCTGTCCTAAGCCAGTCTCACTAATTTCGACAATTTTGAGCATCTTTCCCTGTGCTCATTAGCCATCCATAGAACTTGATTGGAATGTGTTTGGAACTTTCTTCTGGAATTGACACAGACCATCTCTCTTCTGGCTCCTCAGACTGGCCTTTTCCCCAGATTCCTGTTCAGCTGGTCTCTCAGCACTCATCTCTGCCCCTGCTTCCCACCTTGTGTTGATGTCCCTGCTGATTTCATTTCTCCTTCTGCATTTCCCCAGCTTCTAATGTGTCTTCTGTCATCCAGGGATGGTGCTCAGACCTACACACACTCCTCAGAAGCAGGGAGAAATCAGTGCTTCCCATTGTTTGAGGCCCTTTACTAGGCACTAAGGAGACAGGTCTCAGTGCTAAGGAGAAACACTCAGGTGAAAGAGACAGACAGGCACGCCAACCCTCCCAGCACTGATCCTGTGTGGTGGTGGAGGTGCCACCTGCTTCCCCAGAGAAAAGGACTCAAGGAAGCTGTAAGAGAAGTCTTCTCAGAGACAATGTCCCCGCAGGACCCGGAAGGTTGGATACGTATTTGCTAGACAGAGATAGAAGAGCGGATTCTAGTCAAAGAATACAGCATTTTCTTCCTCAAAAGAAAAGGTGTCAGAACATTTGGGCCCTCAGCATGGTGTGGCATGACTGAAACCCAGCAGG
This sequence comes from Elephantulus edwardii, assembly GCF_000299155.1. NCBI lineage: Eukaryota > Metazoa > Chordata > Mammalia > Macroscelidea > Macroscelididae > Elephantulus > Elephantulus edwardii. Next base: position 5,447,229 of record NW_006399802.1, read on the forward strand.
ATGTGAGGCTGAAGAGGTAAGTTAGGCGCAGATCATGAAGATTTGGTTTGTAAACCATGGCTTTTGAGCCCAAACCTGAGGTTTCTGGCCTGAAGGGTTCCAGGTGTAGGGGTGACAGTCACAGCTGCCACACTCAGGGCTGCAATAGAGCAGAAGAGTTCATTTCTGGGGCCCTTCTCCAGGAAGTCTGCTTTCTCTACAGAGCAAAGTGTCTTAGCCTTGATGCTACTGATGCTCAAAATTCAGAACTCCTTGCCATGGAGTGGAAACTGACTCACAGCTGACTGTCCAGCCCAGGGTAATTCTTAGTTGTAGGGATTTTTTACCTCCCCCCCCCCCCCATGATGTAAGCTATTTAGCAGAATTCCTGGTCTTCACCTACTACATGTTACCTACCAGTGCTTCCCTAGTTGTGACTATCAGAAAGGTCTCCAAACCTTGCCAAACGTCCCATGGGAGGATGGATGCTGAGGGCTCCCTCTGCAATTTGTCCTCTCCGCTTTTCCTAACGTGTGGCGATGCTCTGGCTCTCTGACAGGCGCACAAGCTGCAGGGAGCTCTGGGGTCTCCGAACAGCCTCACATCAGCACGTGTGGCTCCAGTGATCTGCTCATGGAGGAGGCTAAGCCTGGGCCGGGTGATGGAGAACCAGCTGCCAAGAGCTCCCCAACCTCTGCCTGAGGCCAGCAGGTCACCTAATCCTTTGCTGAGGTGCACCATGTGGCGCGGGAAAGACTCCTGGATGGGTTCCCCTGCAGAAGTCTGCTGGGACCAGCTGTCTAAGCCAGTTGGCCCTTTCCTTTGCCCCTCAACCCGTGGTCTGCCAGGCTGCTGCCTGGAGGGACAAGTCAGCTCAGGAATTGCGCCAGGGAGAGGGCACCAGGCTGGGGACAGAGGGCAGGTGGTGGCAGCTAGAGACCATGTGACCGCTGGAGGCTGTGCCTGTCACAGGGCAGAGCAACTGCTGGCTCATTCCTTGGCCGGATCTGAGAAGGCTTCACATGACTCCTCTGTGGCAGCCTGCGTGTCAGGGGGCGCTGGTGGGGGAGTCAGGGACGGGGAAGTGCTTTTAGGATCAAGGCTAGAAATACAAAATACATGTGTGAATCACAAGGTCACAGTGGCTGTGCCAATGCATCACTCAGGCTTTGGGCACAGAAAAACCCCTCCAACCCCTGCAGAGTGCAGGTGGTAGCCTGGGGGACCACTAAGATTGACAGGCCCCTAGCATTAGAGAAAGACCCTCGAGAGGCAGTCATTCAACCAACTTCCATTCCTCAAAATGTCAGTAAACCTAATGCTTGCTGAACAGAGACTAGGCTCTTGCTCCTAATTCTAGCAGTTTCCATACACACTTTTCTATATCACTGTAAACCTACTGAGGCTCCATGTTCCCTCATCTCCTGTCCTTAGGATTTCCAGGGTTTGGTGTGATTCTTCTGCTGCTCTTGTCAGCTCCTAGAGTACAGTATTAACCGTGTTGACTACAGTATTAACCTCTCTGTAGTATTAACTACAGTATTAGCCTCCCTTCACTGTACACTTCGGTGGGCCCTTCTTGCTGTAAGGATGAGACCCTAAGGCAGACCTTCAGCCTATAGGCAGGCTGGACCTCCAGGGTCCAGGCTACCCAGGTAGACATGGAGGCGTTGGAGGTCAGGTGAGTATTCGCGTTGAGAACAGGGGCAGCCGCTGGCCTGGCTGGCTGAGCCTCTGGGCCGCACAGGGAGCCTCCTTCCCTCAGGAATGAGAGGAAAGCCCGGAGGATTCCTCCAGCAGCCCCCGTGGGCCAGCAGCTTTATTTAGCTGTTGAACTTGCCCAGCTCTGGAATGGCCCCTGAGTTGTGTCCTTACCGCCAAAGAGGACAAAAGCTCGTGAGCGGCTCTCCGGCTCTCCTCTCCGGGAACAGAGCCACCAGCCTCGTGCTTGCCCAGAGCCTCACCGCGGGCACCGTCATCGCAAAAAGAACATTTCATATTCTAGCCCCACTACAGAGGCAGCATCTATTCAGTGTAGAATAGTTGGGAAATCCAGAAAAGTGTGTAAAAGCAAATGTCACTATAATTCTCACTGCTTGGATAAATCAAACCAAACCTTCTACAGCCAAGCCTTTCTTGACTTGTAGTGACTCTATAAGACAGAGCAAAACTGTCACATGGGGTTTCTGAAGCTCAAATCTATTCTGAAACACATTGCCACATTTTACTCTGGTGGAGCAACTAACCACTAACCTTCTGGTCAGAAGATGAGTTCTTTAACTGCTAGGCCACTAAGGCTCCTATAATTGTGATAACCACCAATAAAATGGTACATAGCGCTTTAATTTATTCTTGATTCATGGATATATATGTAACTCTAAAATCAGAATCATATGTATATGCTTTAAAAATTATTGATGTATAATCTACATAGATATCATAAATATATAACATCTTAGGTATAAAATAATTTTTATATTATTTCTTCCAGGACATCATCCCTCAGCTCAAGATACAGATACTTACTTCTACATATCAGAAAATCCACCTGTTGCCAGTCAATAACTATAGTCTCACCTCCCATCAGTAACTGGTGTTCTGATTTCCATCATTACAGAATTACCTTTCCATGAGTTTTATGTACAGTATAGTCTCTTTTCCGTGTGGGACTTTGCTCACCCAATCTATGGTATATACCATAAGGCCCCTGGCTTCAAAAAGGCTGCCAAAGGTTTAGAAAATTACTACTTAACTTGAGAGGTACTGGAGAGCATTATGCTAAGTGAACTAACTCAGTCCCGTAAGAATAAATACAGTATAAGATCATTATTGTAGAAAGAAAGAAAACTAGTAAAATGAGTATGAAAATCTATGGGGAGGAGGGAAGGAGTGGAGGTGTGAGGCTGGGTGGGGGAAGAAATCATAGCGTCTCACAATTTGATTGGTAGAGAAAGTGGTAGGTTAAGGAAATGGAAAAGTTCTGGTGTGAAAAAAAATGGATGCAAACTTTGTAAGCAAACCAGTATAAAATAAAAATTTATTTCTAAAAAAATATAATGAATGGGAGTGATTGTATGAAACACAACGTGAATGAAGATAGTGTGAAAAACAATGTATACAAACATTGTAAGCAAACTAGTATAACATTAAAATTTATTTTTCAAAAAAGGCTCTCAACATTTGCATGTTAAATGCTTGTGGAACATGTGTTGACTGACAAATGAATGAATGAAAAGGATCTGGTTATGCACGTGGTCTCCTAACAGTCACCACTCTGGGGTCCGTGAGAAGGTAGAGCAGTGAAGTGCTTCATGCAACAGTCTGTTGAGCCTAGAAGATGACCTGAAGCAGGGACGATGGGAGAGAAGAGGGAACAGGTGGACACGCCTGTTTGCCTGGTGCTCACAAGGGCTGGACCGGAGCCTGTAAACAGCAGGCTGGCGGTATTTTTAGAATCCTCATCAGAGAAAGCAGCCACTTGACACTGTGGCTGTGTCACAGTGTCCCATGGCCCGGTGTGGATGTGTCCCCCAACCTGCCCTAGGTCAACCACCTGTGCTATATGTGAGCCTACTAGCCCTTACCGCCCTGCTGAGCAGGCAACACGCAAGAGTCAAGCTCAGCAGAGGCCTGAGGTGATGATCGAGCACAAAGGGAGAAGCCTGGGGACCTGCAGAGCTCTGCACTGGGAAAGCCAGAACTTGGCTTTTGGAGAAATGGGTGCTTTCAGCCTGCGCCCCAAGAAAGAGGTGCTTGTTCCTGAGGATCATTGTCACACACAGCCCCAGGACAATGCTCTTCTTCTTATTAGTTGACTACAATTCATGGCAACTTTCTGTAGAACAACTGATGTCATCTTCATTGCTGGCATCCTTGAGTCCATCCCTGTGAAATTTGTGTGTTTGATCGTCTTTCCAACCTGGGGGCTCATCTTCCAGGACCATGATCTGTTGTGATCAGTAAGGTTTTCTGGACTGGCTGGAATTGGAGATGAATTACCAGGCCTTCTTCTTCCTAGTCTGTCAGTCTGGAAGCTCCACTGAAACCCGTCCCCTGGTATTTGATCCTTCTGGTATCTGAAACATTTGTGGTATAGCTGACAGCATCACAGCTACACACAGACTGTGATGACAGAAGAAAATGACAGAGTGACAGGCAGGTGACAAACAGAGGAGTCTCCGTTGACTGTTAAAAGGTCTTATGAACAGTCTGTCCCTTCACCCCAGCTCCTGCTGCTTTACTATTGGGTCCTTCAGCTCCGTTTTGACATTTCTTCCAACACAGACTCAGTTTTCCATATCTCTTTTCTCTTATTTTCTAATCAACTTTGCAATCTCAGTCACCAATATTGCTTCCTCACACTGCTCTCTTCATTCCTGAGTCAGCATTTTCAGTCTGCTCTTGGTCACTTCTTCCCCCCGCCCCCAATTAGTGATTTATTCATTGCAAATATCTCTTTACCCCAAAATTCCTACACATGGTGTTTCACACTTCCTTCATGGACATTATATTTCATATAATCATTCTCATACATTGTACTTTATAAAATTAATTACCATTGAACTGTGCCCATCATTACCCAGTCTTTTCTGGTCCCTAATGGATCTTTCACATTTCCTTTACCCTCCTCCCTCCACCCACCTAATTGTGTGACCTTGTGATTTCTCCCCTGGCAATCCCCACCCCTTTGCTCCCACTCCTTCCCCTCTTGGGCCCCCATACACAGTATCTCTTCCATCTTGCAGTCAGAGTCAGACTTCCTTCAAAAGTATACAAATTTTGTAAGCAAAACAATAATAGTAATAATAATAATAATAGTAATTTAAAAAGTATAGTCTTGAAAAAGAGGGTAGATCAGCAGGAAAAGGAATAACATTGGAGAAGGATAAAGTCACAGCCCAGAGGTGAGAGCTGGTGGACCTCTTTAGTGCCAGGAATCACTTGGAAAGGATGGCATAAAACCGGATGGGAGGCTTGGTGGGGAGGGACAAGGTGGGGCAATGTTGGCCTCTACCAGGGAAGGTTAAATTTATCCTCATGTTTGCAATTAATTGGTTGTGGGAGAGGAAGAGGTGGGAGAGGAACAAAGAATGACTGGAGAGATGTGGTTGTGTACCATTGAATTGGAACTGACCCATAGCTGACCCTCCAGTGGATTTTCAGAGGCAGTAAATCACATGAGAGGAAATTGCCCATCTTTCTTTTGTGGAGTGGCTTGTGGCTCCAAACCCCAAACTTTCATGTTGGCAGCGTAGTTCCTTATTATTAGGCCACCAGAGCTTCCTAGGAGAGATTATGAGGAGTTTGAAAATGTAGATAATCTTCTCAGATGGGTTATTAGAATAGGTGTCATGTTGTAAACATCTAAACACAAGCACATGGGTCTTGAACAAACTATTAGAACAGCTGGTGTTGATTTTTAGTGTTTCTGTGGTATGTGACCTGGCTCATCTGAGAATATGTCTGTGAGATCTGAGACACATCAGATCAGCAGTATTTTGGGGTCCACTTGGATGGAGCCCACCCCTCAGCTGACTGCTGTCTTCTGCTGTGCCCTCATCTGTGTGTGATTTATTGGTCAGACACACTCTGTTGAGGGGGCAGCAATGTCACAACAAGGTACCTACGTCCATCTGCCAGTTTGGGTGAAGGCCCAAATCACAGGGTCAGTACTGCCTCCTGTCCAGAGAACATGAGCTGAGCAGCTGTCCCTGACATGCCAGCCATGAGAGGTTCTTTTACCACAGCACCCAGATTGCCACGGGGAGTACGAAGTCTCCTGTGGTAAGAAAGGAAGGTCGATGAGTGTCACAGCTACACTCAGACGGGGTAGGGAACCCGCTCTCACCCCCTCACACAAATGTGAGACCAGGACACTGGATGGAAAGTGTACGAAGTCAGGGTGGAGGGTGTTTTCTATGCCACCCACAACCAGGTTCATGGATGGGATCAGTCCATGAGAAGAGATTAGAGCTGAGCATGTTATAGTTAAATAATTCCTAGATCATAAAAGTTCCCTGAGCTTCCTTTTATCTGAGCAAAATGAGATGAAACATGCAATATGCCCTATAAATTGAGTGGAGTTATATTAGTCCAAAGCATTATTTAGGAGTTCGGGTGGTGTGGTATGAAGGAAATTGTGCTGCTGACCAAAAGACCTGTCTCCCTGGAAGTGTGTATTCACCGATGTCTCTTCAGGAGAAAGATGGGAAATATCCCATGTGATTTACAGCCTTAGCCACTGGAGGGTCAGTGATGAGTTGGTTCCAACTTGAAAGTAAGGTGGCGGAGGGACGGGGCGGGGGGAGAGAGGAGAATGGGGAGAGGAGATAGAAGAGAGAGAGGAGAGAGAGACAGAGAGAGAGAGAGCGAGCGCAGTTTAAAGCCTAAAGTGTACCTGATCCTTGCTTCAAATCATATAAAAGTTTGGACAGTCAACAAGAGAGCAAGGAAAACCCAATAATTGATCCCTTTGAATTGAGATATTGGTGAAGACTATTGAATATCCCATATACTACCAAGAGAACAAACCAATATGTCTTGGAGAAAGTGTGACCAGAGTGTTCCTTGAAGGCAAGCATTGTGAAAATTTGTCTCACATATTTGGGCATGTTGTCAGGAGGTGCTAAGTCCTTGGGAAAGCAGAAGTTCATCAAAAGAAAGGACAGCCCTCAACAAGATGGATGGACACAGTGACCACAACAATGGACTTGAGCATGACAGAGATTGTAAAGTTAAGGCTCGGTTTTGATCTGATATTTATAGGGTTCTATGAGTTGAAGTCTAGTCAATGACACCTAATAACAAGAAGTTTCTCTGAAGATCCCTGGGTGGTGTAAATGGTTTGTGCTAGACTATTAATTGAAAAGTTGGTGGCTTGGATCGCCAACAGTGAACACAGTAGGACAGTGAAAAAAGGACCCGATTATTTACTTACTCCTTCAGAAAACTCACCAACAACCTGCATTATGCAGATGATGCATCCTTGCTTGCTGAAAGAGAGGAGGATTTGAAAGTTTGTTGCAGAAAATCAATGACTACAGCCTTAGATATGAATTACATCTCATCATCAAGAAGACAAAAACCCTCACCACTAGACATATAGGCAACATCATGATAGGTGGAGAAAAGATTGAAATTGTCAATGATTTGATCTTACTTGGATCCATAGTCAACACTCTTGATACTAACAGTCAAGAAATCAAAAGATGTATTGCACTGGGAGAGTCTGCTTGTCAGGGACCTCTCCAAAGTACTGAGGGGCAATGATGTCAGTTTAAAGACTAAAGTGCACCTGATTTAAGCCATAGTTGTTTCAAACACTTGTTATGCTTCTGAGATCAGAAGAATGAATAAGGATGACAGAAGAATTGATGACTTTGAGCTGTGGTGTTGGAGAAGAATACTGAGTATCCCCTGGATTCCTAAAGAGAAAAACAGGACTATCTTGGAGATAATACAGCCAAAATGCTCCTTAGAGGCAAGAATAGCAAAGTTTTATCTCATATGCTTTGAGTTTGCTGTTAGGATACGCTATTCCTTGGAAAGGTACATCATGCTTGGAAAGGTGGAGGGTCAGTGAAAGAGAAGACGACTTGCAATGAGATGGATTGGCACAGTGACTGTGGCAATGGATTTAACTATGTTAGAGACAAGGAGAATGGCACAGGATAGGACAGTGTTCAAATCAGTTGTTAACAGTGTTATACTTGACTTGATGACACTTAACAACAGCAACAACATTTGCCTTCATAAGAGATTTAATCAAGAAAACTTCATGGAACATCTCTAATTAGCAAAATACGTGTAGTCACTATGTGTCAAAATTGACTTGACGGCGATCAGTTTGATTTTGGGGTTAAGAGTCTCCTAGTTAACCAATTTTATGTCCATGTTAATGAAATTCTATGCAGCACACAAATCTTGCAAAAATTCTATGGAATGAATTAGCTTTGCTATGACATGAGGATTCATTTTTTGTTTTTATTTAACATATTTTTATTTTATACTGGTTTGCTCACTAAGTTCAAAAACATTGTTTTTCACACTGGATCTTTCTCATTTCCATTACCCACCTCTCCCTGTACCCATCTAATTGTGCAAACCTCTGATTACCCCGTTGCTCATCCTCACCCCTCTGCTGAGGATTATAATCACCTGCAGTTAATAGGCTATTTCAGAATTTTAGCATTTGCAAAGAAATGTCATGCCATATTTTCATCAATATTTTTAAAATGAACCTTTTGTTTTGATGTAATTGGAGATTCCAATGCAGGTGTAGAAATAATGCTGAAAGAACAAATGTCCTCTTTACTCAGTTTTCCAAAAGGTATGGTAACATCTTGTGAAACTATAGCTCAATATCACAATTGGGATCTTGACATTGATATAGTCAAAATACAAAGGAAGATTTTCTGCGTTAGACACACTCCGTTGCCTCCAACCTCAATACACTCCTTAAATCTTGACAACCACTAATCTGTTCTCTCTCTCTCAATATTCTCATCTCATCTCAA
>NW_006399802.1:5457419-5459763 GCF_000299155.1 Elephantulus edwardii
CAGAAGAGAAAGAAAAGACCAAAATGGATGTCAGAAGAAACTCTGAAGATTGCACTGAATTGTTGTCTGCTTGATGGCACCTGATAACAACAACCAGACCAGCCCAAGAGGTGGTAGAAGCTTCCTGTAGTTAGCAGTCTCTGGGTTACATACATACTTTTCCTCTTTATTCCTTTCAGTTATTGTTTTTGTTCTTATTTGGGAAATATTTTAAATACTAAAAAAGTTTTCTATCACTGTGACTATACTTTAGGTTGGTAACACAGAAGCTTCTGAAAATGATTGACCTGTGTATTGGTTAACTATTGTTACAATATTGCTCAAAACCAATTGCCCCAAAATCTCAATGATGTTCAACAATAATTAATTGTTTAATTAGTATCACATACATGGGTTGACGAGGAGTCAGTTTGTTGGTCTCGGCTGGGCTCAGCTGGGCATCCAGTCTGTTGAAGTTGGCAGTGCTCAGCCTCATCTGCAGGTTGGCAGGGAGTCAGCAGATTTAGACTGGATGGCTCACCTGGGGATGCTTGGTTCTAGTCGTCTCCCATCCTTCTCGGACCAGCAGACAAGCCTGAACATGTCTATCACAGAAATGGCAAAATACCAAGAGAAAATGCCCAACTGTGCAAGCACATGTCAAATCTCTCATTACATCAGCTTGGCTAACACCCTATTTGCTGAATTAAATCATGTGACTGAGCCCAAGGTCAAGGGATAGGAAAGCACACCCTGCTCATAGAGGGAGGGTACTGAAATGTGACACAGCAATTGTTGTTTGTTGCTGTTAAGTATGACTCACAGAGATGCTCTGAACAGCAGTTCTGAGCCCTGTTGTATCCTGTGCCATCCTTACCATCTTTGATACACTTGAGACCACTGTTGCTGTCACTGTGTCAACCCACCTCATTAAGGGCCCTCCTCTCTTTCATTCAGCTTCCACTTTTGCAAACATGATGTCCCTTTCCAACGAGTAACCATTCCTAACAACATGCCAGAATTGTATAAGATGTGGTCTTGCCATTCTTGCCCCCAGGGAGCATGTTGGTTGCACTTTCTCCAAGACATACTTGTCTGTCCTTCTGGCAGTCCGTGGGATGTTCAGTACTCCTTTCCAATACCACAATCCAAAGGCATCAATTCTCCTGCTGTCATCCTTATTCATTGTCCAACTCTCAGAAATCTAACAAGTGATTAAAAAACCCAGGTATTGAATCAAGTGTATTTTAGTCTTTAAACTCATATCATTATTCTTTAATATTTTGGGCAGGTCCTTGTTAACAGATTTTCTCAATGCAATATGTCTTTTGATTTCTTGACTGCTGGGACCAAGAGTGCTGATTGTGGATCCAAGTCAGATGAAATCATTGACAACTTCATTCTTTTCTCAATCCAGCATGTTTCCTGTTGTTCCAGTGGTGAGGATTTTTATTTTCTTGATGTTGAAGGATAGGGGTTTATAATTCTATTACTTGAAAGGGAGTTCAGATTCACAGCACTATCTTAGGCTATCTGAATAGCATAGCAAATACCATAAGGCTACAACATCAGGACGGGCAAGTGATTATGCTGAGTATCAATATCAGTCACTTCCATTCTCGGGTGACAGTGGGAACAACTTTCTCTATAAGACATCTTGAGTACCTTACTCAGCTTCAGCCTTGAATTTTCTAATTAAATTGTATATTTATCCCTTTCCAACCTTCCCACTCTCAAACAAGTATTGGAGCCATCCCACATTTTCTTGCCAGAGAACAACTAACTTCTTACTCGAAGTGTAACGTACCAACTGTGTCGTGGTCGTTGCACTAGTGCCCATGTCTCTTAGTTCCCTCAAATTGACTTAAACCCATATTGTGTATCTCATGACCATGCTCCCCCAGGAGTTTCTATGAGAAGCTTGAGATCAAAGCCAAACATTAACATGCATATGCCAAGTCTTCCCCACCTCTCCTGCCTACCAAAGATAATTTTTTCTACTCTCCTTCTCCCCTAAAGAGCTCTGGTGGCATAACATGTTATGTGTTGTGCTTCTAACCAAAATGTCAGCAGTTCAAACTCATCACCTGCTCCATGTGAGAAAAAGGAGCAGTTTCCTCCTGGAAAGATTTACAGACTCAGGCTTTAAAAAAAAACAAAACCAAAACAGAAGATATGACTCTCATAAAGAGATGACGTGTGTTTTTCCAAGAGACAGATCCAGGATCACTGAAGTTTAAAAATAATTTAAATTACTGTAGAAAGAAAACCTTGGTAATCTTCTATCTTATATCCATCCCAATAAGGAAAAAAAAACTTCTTTTTTTCCCTATAATTATATTTTATTAATTTTCATAAACATTTA
>NW_006399802.1:5461168-5554910 GCF_000299155.1 Elephantulus edwardii
TCTTCTCCTGGTTGTAGGTTTTCCAGGATACTGGGAAGACTGTTTATGTTGTGGATTAGGACTTCTAGTGTTGTTCCTAGCTTTTCTGTAATGAAGTTTTTAGTCCTTGGTTTTAGTCCTAGGTCCATGATCCACCTTGAGTTGGGAAAAAAAACTTCTTGATGAACTGATGAGTTCCTTGTTGTTAGAGTATTCAAACAGATGCTGGGTGTTTATCTGCCAGAGACACAGTTAACAGGGAACTGACATCATAAGTTGTTGCTGTGGATTACCTTCGAGTTGATCACAACTAAAAGCGACCCTATGAACAAAAGACCTGAAGCCCCTCCACAACTATCGACATTTATCAAAGTTCATAGAGTTTCTGGAAGCATGTTATTTAGGAATTGAATGCCACTCCTGCTTCCAAATCAGTCTTAGTATGTTATTGTTAGGTGTCCTTGAGTCGCCTGTGATGTATAGCGACCCTATATAGCTGCTGTACTAGCAGCTCTGAACCCTGTCCTGTCCTGAGCCAATCTCACTAATTCTGACTCACCAATCCCCGTTGCTCCAGTTACTGTATCAATTCATCTCATCCGGGATCTCCTTCTCCTGCGCTGTCCGTCCACCCTTTCAAGCATTATGTCCTTCTCCAAAGACCAATCTCTACTAGCCACGTCCTCAAAGTAAGTGAGGCGGAGCTTCAAAATCCTAGACTACAAGGAGAGACTTGGTTTCATCCTCTCAAAGACAGACCTATTTGTTTTCTTAGCAGTCCATGGTATGTTCTAGACTCTTCTCCAGCACCACAACTTGAAGGCATCTATTCTCCTTCTGTCATCATTAGTCATTGCCCAGCTCTCTGAAGCATAACAAGTAATTCAGAAGACCACGGCTTGGATTAGGCGCACATTTGTATATAGACTGACATCGTTGCTCTTTAGCATTCTGGAGAGGTCCATGACAGCAGATTTTTCCAGTGCAATTCATCCTTTGATTTCCTGACTGCTGGTGTTAAGAGTGTTGATTGTGGATCTGAGTAAGCTGTAATTGCTAACAACCTTAATCTGTTCTCCATTTAATATGGTGCTGCCAATTGGCCCAGTGGTGAGAAACTTTGTGTCCTTGATATTGAGCTTCAATCCATATAGAAGACTATAGTCGACCTTTTGCCGCAAATGCTTTAGGTCTTCTTCAGTTTCAGCAAGCAAGGTTGTGTCATCTGCATATTGTAGGGTTTTAGTGAGTCTTCCTCCAATCTTGATGCCACACTCCTCCTCATAAATCCCTAATTCTTGAATGATTTGTTCTGCATACAGATTGACATCCCTGACACACTCCTTTCCTGATTTTGAACCATACAGTGTTTCTTTGCTCTGTTCTGATGACTGCTTCTTAGTCCAAGTAAAGATTTCGTATAAGCATGATCAAGTGTTCTGAGATTCCCATTTTCCTCAAGGTTAGCCACAAGTTATTGTGATACACATAATCAAATGCCTTTGTATAGTCAATGAAACTCAGACATTCTTCTGGTACTCTCTGCTTTCTGCCAAGATCCATCTGACATTGGCAACAATGTCCCTAGTGCCATGATCTCTTCTAAACACAGCCTGTATTTCTAGTAGTCCTCTGTCAATGTACTGTTCAAGTCTTTTCTGGATAACCTTCAGGAGGATTTTGCTAGTGTGTGATATTAGTGATACTGTTAGATAATTTCCACATTCTGTCGGGTCACCATTTTTTGGAATGGGAATAAATATGGTTCTCTTCCAGTTGATTTTTTTCAACTTTTGATTGATGGCTTTAAATTAATCAAAGTTAAAAAAGGCATAGAAAGGAAATTCTGGAGATAGATCAGAATTAAGAAATGCCTGGGTGGTGTCAATAGTTAAGACTCTGCTGCTAATAGAAATGTTGGAGGGTTGAGTTCACCCAGAAGTTCTTGGGAAACGTGGTCTCGTGAACTACTTCCGTTATATTCAGTTACTGAAAACCTGTGGAGCCCAGCTCTACTCTGATGCACATGGGTTCTCGTGAGTAGACGTAACAAAAACAGCTGGAGTTCAGAGACTCAAATTCACTGCTCTTGAGCTGGAACCAACCCGTAGCTGGCCCTCCAGCAGGTTTTCAAGGTTGTAAATCGCACAGGAGGAAATTACCCATCTTTCTCCCACAGAGCTACTGATGGATTCTAATAGCCACAGGGGCTCCAGCTTTGTGTTAGCAGCACGACTCCCTCTGGACTACGTCTTCAGAAAACAGGCATGAATTACATGTTTCCTTTGATGCCATGAGGCTAGTCCAAACCCAGATGGAGTCAGGATCCAGAGGTTAGCATCGGCTCTGAGCAGCTGTTATCTCTCTAACAAGGTCAACTAGTGTTTGGACATCAATCGTGCTCAAAACAGTGTGAGATGAAGCTTCACCATCCGTGCCTCCAAGAAACACCGTGGATCCACTTTATCTAAGATGTATCTGTTTGTTCTTTTGATAATTTATGGAATATTCAGGCGGGATAGACTCAGGGTCATATTTTGGTTCCTGTGGACTTGATTTAATTTTCCTCAGCTTCAGCTTCAACTTGCATATGAGTAGCTGGTGGTCTGTTTCACAATCAGCACCTGGCCTAGCTTTCACAGCTGATATAGAGCTTCTCTAGGGATTCTTTCCACAGATGTAATGAATCTGATGCCTATGTATACTATCAGTTGAAATCCATGTGTATAGCCTGCGTTTGTTATTGTTGTTGTTAAGTGCCGTTGAGTCACAGGAGACTCATAGCGACTCTGTGAAGAAGAGTCCTCGACCCTTGGGTGCCTTTCATCCTCTCTCCAGGTTCATAGGGTTTCCGGAGGCAAGCTATTATGGAAGTGGATGCCACTCCTCCTTCCAAGCCTGCGTTTGTTTCTTATAAAATGTATTTGCAATAAATAAGTCATTGATTTTGCAAAATTCCATCATTCTATCTCTGGCTTCATTTTTGTCACCAAGTCCATGTTTTCCTACTACAGATCCTTATTCTCTATTCCCAACTTTTGCATTCCAGTCACCCATTATTATTACTGCATTTTGATTGCATATTCAATCAATCTCTGATTGATAACAGAGAGTACCAGAGGAATATCTATCTGTGCTTCATTGACTATGCAAAGGCATTTGACTGTGTAGATCACAACAAACTGTGGCTGACTTAGAGAAGAATGAGAATCTTAGAACACTTGAGTGTGCTTATATGAATCTCTTCCAGACTGTACACATGGACCTCACCTGATCAATGACATAAGAATCAGATTCACTACATCTTAGGATGGTGGGGGAATTATTGGAAAAGCTCAATGTCAGCAGTCAAAACCAGGCCAGGTGCTGACTGTGGCACCAACCATCAATTACTTACTTGCAAATTTAAATTGAAGTTGAAGAACATAAAGACAAGTCCACAAGAACCGAAATGCAACCTTCAGTCTGTTCTCCCCACCCTTTTTAAGTACCATCAAGTGGGAACTGACTCATGGCTGACTGCCAATGGGTTTTCGGAGGCTGTAAATCTCAGGGGAGGAGATTTCCCATCTTTCTCTCGCAGAGCTGCTGGTAGATTAGAATAAAATATCTTCAGAATGACATCATCGATCCTTACCACTAGGTGACCCTTAAATCTGTAACTGAATCGACCCCTGGGGATGACCTTTCAGTCAAGCAATGCACAGGTTATAGAATGAACAATAAAATAACACCGATGAGGTATGCGCTCCTCGAAGAATCAACCATTTAACCCAAAAGGGCTGCATTTGTCCCCCACCCACCAAAAAATCAGAAGGCAAAAAGGAACAGGAAAGAAGGACAAACAGATGCAGGGGACCCATACAGGGGGTAGGAAGAGTGGCATTACACTGTAGCTAAGTGATGTTGCATTTAATGTCATGAAATAAAATGTGTATAAACTACTGATGGGGAAATTAATGTGTTCTGTGCACTTTGATGAAAATCATAATAAAATGATAAAAAAAGTTTAAAAAGGAGTACCTCTGTTATTTTTATGAGTTTCCTACATTTAATAATTCTTGAATAAACATGGAATACTTAGCTAATCAGGGGAGCTCAGCTAATTAGGGGGCTTTGTGGTCTAGAGGTAAGAATCTGTGCTGCAGTCCCAAAGCTTGCAAATCCGCCGGCTGCTCTGTAGGAGAAAGCAGGGCAATATCCTTGTGTGTGATTATGAAATTTCCTAGTGTGTCTCTGAAAACTTGCTTGAGAGTCAGCTATGGGTCGGTTCTGATTCAACAACACACAAGGACAACTACAACAACATTAAGGTAATAAAAACAGTTGCTTTTGAGAGTGTCACACCCCTTGCCTACAGTCAACAATTCCTAAGATTTTTTAAAAAATATCGCTTATTTTATGTAGGGAGCTCTGGTGGCCTAGTCCTTAGGGACTGTTAACCCAAAGACTGCACCTCTCTGGCAGTTCAAATCCAGCAGAGATTCCACAGGGGAAAAATGGGCAGTCTCCTCCACACTATTTATAGCTTCCCAAAGAACTCTGAGTTGGTCCCAACTCAATGGCAATGAATTTTGGTTTTTAAAACATTATCTCTCTCTCTCTCTCTCTTTCTCTCTCTCTCTCTCTCATCATCTATGTCTATCTCTCCAGATAGAGATAGAGAGGTACACACATATATACAAAATAATACATAATAGTGATAAAAAATAGCACATACCAGATTTGTGAATTGTATTTTTAAAGTGGGACAATTCATTCATAAAGAGCTTTCCATTTAGTAAGTAATTATGTGCATTTAGGTTGTTAGTTGTTTCTTCCTTGTTTGTAAACATTGCTGTGATGTGTGCTCTTATAGATACATTTTTACATTTATGCTTAATTATTCCTTTGAGATGAAAATTCCAGAAATGGAATCCCTACCTTAAAGGACATGTGCATATTTAAAGCTTTTGACACATTCTGCCAAATTACATTCTAGAAATAAATCCATTTACACTTTCACCAGAGGGTTATGAGAGTACATATTTTGCACAAGCTCTAAGTATTATCTTTAAATCAATTCTAAGGCTTGAAAAAGTATATTTGACTGTATTTTAATTTATATATTTTTAATGATTAGCGTCCTTGAAAATTTTTTTCCATACACCAGTTATTTTATGTGTTATTTGCATTTATCCTTATTCTTTTTTCCCCATCACAAGCAGAAAATAATTCATTGTCAACTATTCCCTAATACACTGTTGCTTCACAAGTTCTGTGTACCTCTTCACACTGGATTATGCTTTTCTAAATAATACTAAAAAAGTGGCTGAGAAATAAGATTGTTGTTGGTAGGTGCCATTAAGTCGACTGCTTCTCCTAATGATGCTATCCAAAACAGATCGAAAACTGCCCTGCCTTGTGTCACCCTCATCATCTCTGTCCTGCTCAAGCTCATTTTGGCAGTCATGGTGTCAATCTATCTCTTTAAGGATCTTCCTCTCCTTTGCTGAACTCTATTTATCCCCGTATGGTGTCTCTCTTCAAGGATTGGCTCCCCCTGAAAATATACCTGAACTGAGTGAGACCAATTTTCACCATCTTTGCCTCTAAAGGGCAGGCTGGTTGTACTTCCTTCAAGACAGATTTGTTTCTTCTATTGGTAGTCCATAGAATAGTCAACACTTTTTGCCAAGACTGCAGATCAAAGGCATAAATTCTTCTGTCATTCTTAGTGACTGTCCCACTTTTAGATGCATAGAAAGGAACTGATAATAACATGGCTCGCATTAGCCATATCTTAGTATTTTTTTTATATTTAATACTTAGTTTTAAACTGACATCCTTGCTCTTCAGAACTTTGGAGGTCCTTAATGGTATATTTACCCAATGCAACACATTTTTGGCTTTCTTGTCAGCTTCTACCATGGGTCATATTGTGGATTCAAGTCAAATTAAATCATTGACAACATTTATCTTTTCTCCATCTGGTATGATGTTGCCTATTGGTGCAGTGGATTGGTCCAGATTATTTTTATTTCCTTGATGTTGAGATGTAACCCGTGTTGAAGGCTGTAGTCTTTGATGTTTAATAAGTAATTCAAGCAATCTTCATTTTTGCAAGCAAGGTTCTGTCATCTGCATAGTGAATACTTTTGGTTAATTTTTGTTCAATTCTGTTATCACAGTCTAGCTTTTGAATTATTTGCTCAACATACATATAAAATAGATATGAGAGAGAATACAACCCTGTTTCACCTGTTTCCTAATTTAAACTATGCAGTGTTCTCTTGTTTGGTTTGGCAATTGATTCTTGGTCTATGTATAGGTTTCACAAGAGGACAATTAAGTATTCTGGGATTCCCATCCTTCTCAATTTTACCACAATTCGTTCTGATTCACACAGTAATATGCCTTTGCATAATCAACAAAACACAAATAAACATCTTTCTGATTTATATATATGCTTTCAACCAAGATCCATCTGACATCAGCAACGACACCCCTGGTGCCATGGCTTGAATTTCTGGTAGTTCCCTGTCAAGAGGCAGACTGTAGAGTAGACCATAAACTATTCATATACAAGTTCAAATTGAAGTTAAGGAAAATTAAAACAAATCCACAATAACCAAAATATGACCTTGAGTGTGTCTCAATCAAACATAAAAATTTAACATATTGAATACTAATGACCAAAGACCAGATAAGTCGTAGAATGACATGAAGAAAGCAAAAGTTCATTACAAAGACAGGGAAGAAAGAAAAAAATAAAAATGGATGTCAGAAAAGATTCTGAAACTTGCTTAGAATGAAAAGGAGCCACAATAAGCAGAAAGAGTGCTAATGCAAGAAAGCTGAACAGAAGATTCCAAAAGATAGCTTGAGAAGACAAAGCAAAGTATTACAATGGAATGTGTAAAGAGCTGGACTTAGAAAACCAAAAAAGAACATGCTTGGCATTTCTCAAGCTGAAATAATTGAAGAACAAATTGAAATCTCGAGTTGCAATGTTGAAATATACTTGAATGAATCTGGCAGTATCAAAAGAAAATGGAAGGGATATACAGAGTCCCTGTACCAAAAAGAATTGGTTGACATTGACACATTTCAGGAAATAGCATATGATCAAGAACCAATACAACTGAAACAAGTCTGTATCTAATGTTTTGAAGGCATTTCCAAAAAAAATAAGTCCCCAGGAATAGATGGAATACCAGTTGAGGTATCTCTGGGAACAGATGAAACCTTGGAAATGCTCACCAGTCTCAACATAAATGGAGGACAGTTACCTGACCAACTGGCTGGAAGAGATTTATTCCCTACTCCAAAAAACAGGTGATCCAATTAAATGTGGAAATAAGATTAATTTACTTATTTCATAAAAACGTCAATAAGTAAAAATGTTGCTTCTTGCATTCAACACATTGACATTTATGTTTATTTATAAGTAACACTCTACAGTCAACACGCTTGGTATCAACAATCAAGACAACTAAAGAGATGTTGTACTGCGAAAAATCTGCTATCAAGGACTTCTCCAAAATGCTGATGAGCAACAATATCTGTTTAACGACATTTGTTTAAGATGTGCTAGAACCAAGCACGATCTTTTCAATACTTGTTTTTCTTCAACTTAAAGTTGGACAATGAATAAGGATGTTAGAAGAAGAAGTAATGCCATTGAGTTGAAACTTTGTAGAAGTTAGCTGAATGTGGAGTGCCAAATGATCACACAGCTAGGTCTTAGAGAAAGTGCAAACAAAGTGCTCCTTAAAGGCAAGTATGATGAAACTTGAACTCACATTCTTAAGCAATGTAGTTAGGAGAGATCAGTCTTTGGAAAAAGATATATTAGGAAAGTAGAGGGTCAATGAAAGAGGAAGTAGACTTCTAATAAGATGTATTGACATAGTGAATATAACAACAGACTCAAGTACATCAGAGATGATGAGGATGGCACAGTATAAAGCAAGGTTCAGATCCATTATTCACAATGTTTTTATGAGTCATAGTTGACTCAGTAGCACCTACCAACAACAACAAGGTAGGGTTCCCTGGATGGGACAGGTAGCTACACATTCGACTACTAATTCAAAGACTGGAGGTTTGAACCTACCCAAGGTGCTTCAGAACAATGTCTTTCCCAACAGCTTCTAAAAGGTCACAGGGTTGAAAATTACCTGGAAAGCAGTCTACTCTGCACACTTGGCGTCCTTATGGTTGTTGAGAAGCTACAGCAATGGGTTCCTACCACTCACAAGCATTACTTGGACTACCCTAAATTTTTCATTTCAATTTAATTTTCACTTGATTTCTGTTTTCCATACATGAATTAAACTTAATTTCTTTGTGTCCTAACCTGTATTTCATTTGCTCTAGTATTTGAAAACTTTCATAAATACAGATTTTTATCACTGGCTTCTCTTGTGCTGTTGAGTTGACAATGACTTATAGTGACCCTATGAACAATGGCTCTGAAGCTTGCCCTATCATATCTTGAGCAAGCTAACCATCCTCAGGCACAGCTGAGTCCATTGCTGAAGTCACTGTGTCAATCCATCTCATCCAGGGTCTTCCTATCTTGCACTGATCCTCTACCTTTCCAAGCATGATGTCCTTCTCCAAGGACTGGCCCCTCCTGAAAACATGTCCAAGTATGTGAAACAGAATTTCAAAATACTTGCCTGCAAGGAGAAACTTGGTTTTACCCTCTCCATGACAAATCTATTTGTTCTCCTGATGGTCCATAGTATGTTCAATACTCTTCTCCAGCACCACAACTCAAAGCCATAAATTCTTCTGTCATCCTTTAGCTCTACTGTCATCTACTCTTTAGCTCTCTGATGTATACAAGCAAATGAGAAAGTCATAACCTGGATCAGGTGCATCTTAGTCTCTTGACTTACACCATTGCTCTTTAGCACTCTGGAACATTCCTTGACAACAGATTTTCGCACTGCAACTTGTCTTTTGATTTCCTGACTGCTGGCTGGTACCAAGGGTGTTGATTGTGGATCTGAGCAAGAGGAAATCATTAACAACTTCAATATTTTTTTTCCTTTTAGCAAGATGCTGTCTATTGGGCAGATAGTGAGGATTTTTGTTTTTTCTTAATATTGAGATGCATAGAGAGAGATCAGTTTGCTCAGTGGACAGGAAGTCATGCTCCCAACCCAACTATAGCATCTATCAAGATGAATCCCAAAATCCAAGGCCATTGCTAGCAAGTCTATTCTGTCTCATCTTGGCCCTCTGTTGAGTTTCCAAGGCTGTAAATCTTAATGGGAGAAGACTTTTCATCTTTCTTCTAAGGAGCAGCTGGTGGGTCTAAAGTTCTAACCTATGAGCTCGCAGCACAACATGCATCACACCACTGTACTAAGGATCCTTTCTATAAAGACAACAGCCTGGGGAACCTTTCAGGGAAGTTCTACTCTGTCATACAGGCTTTCTGTGAGTCAGAAGTGAATTGACAACAGTAAGTTCTTTGTTTAATTATTATTATAAAGACTACTGCTGTGAATGTGATTTTCACTTCAATGTATCAGTAGTTCTATTCTTTCAATGCAAATGATTTCCTCCTCTGTGTGGCCAATCTTCCCATCTTAAACTCTTCAGCTACCTGCCACGTCCAGCCCACAACACTCAGATATTTTAAAAGAACAGGAGTGATCTAGAAATGACATGGAAGAAATTTGAAGTCATTTAACACATAGACATGTGAGAGAAAACAGTGAGAGGGAGATCATAGACTCTCGACACCAGAAGTGTGCAGTGAGAAAAGACTCAATATAAACTCCTGCTTTTATATTCGAGAAACTCAAGGTCACACAGTTAAGAACCGACAAGGATATAGACCCACATGTCTTGATTCTTGCTCTAATACTTCTTCTGACTATTGCGATATACTCATCACACCATGAACTGCACGATAACAACTGCTATGGTTTTAATTGTGTTCCCCCATTGCCCCTTCTATCCAATGGGTTAGAATGACAGTTCTTGTATCTGTAGATTTGACAGAAAGATGGACAATCTCCTCCTATGTGAGTAGCCTCTAAAAAGTCACTGGAGGTTCAGCTGTAAGACAGTTCTGATCTGACGGTACAATGTGGGGGACAGAATTTCCTTTCTTATATCAATGAAGTCATGTCAGTATCTTAAACTTAGTCACTTTTAAAACTAAGTTTAAAAAGAGCCAAGCAGGCATAGAAGTGAACAAGCAAACATGAAGAAAGATAGATTTGACATGAAGATCACAAAAAAACTAAAAAACAGGACCTAAAAAGAGATAAGGAACTTCCTTTAGAGCCACAGAGGAAGAGAACCTTCTCTTTAACTGGTTACCCTGAATTTGGACTTCAGGCCTCCTAAACTGTGAGGAAATACATTTCAGTTTGTTGAAGACACCCACTTGTGGTAGTTCTATTACAGCAGCACTAAGAAGCTGAGTTACGGACCACCCAATGAACCAACCAACCAGCTGTCAAGCTGGTTCTGACTCATGAAGACCGAGTGGGCTTTAGAGAAGAGCTGTGCTTTATAATTTTTTTCAAGACTGTGACCTTTCAGAGGCAGATAACTAGGCTTTCTTCCAAGGCACCTTTTGGTGGGCTCAACTGCCAACCTTTCCAGTAGCAGCCAAACAACTTACTCCACCCATAGACTCTGGCCTTAATGCTTAAAGGCAAATGTAAATGTCAGGTGCAAAAGCACAGCCATCTGGAACATCCAATGACTTCTATGAATGGTGACCAACTTACTTCCTTTTGTTTGTTTATTTATTTTTATTGGTCTCTTTCACTAGAATTTAAGTTACATTAAAGCGGGCTTTTTTTGCTTTGTTTTGTCTTTATTGCCTAGAACAGTGCCTGGCATAAAGGGAATATCTGGCAAATGCTTGGTTAATAATCTTTGCCTCATTATATGCCTTCTGAACTACAATGGCAGGGTTAAAGAAAGCTAGGAGACCTATGATTTTATAAGAGAACACCTTATCATTTTCAACCAAAGAGTCTCAACTAACTCCCTAAAACCAGCCAGAGTGGTCCATCAGATAGAAGTGGACAAGGTTTCCAAAAATATTTCATCTTGAGGTTGGATAGGAGGAAGCAAGTATAACATTTAGGGAGAGATTGTTAATGTTGTTGTTAAGTGCCATCAAGTCAACTACAACTCATAGTGACTTTATGAACAACAAATCTGAACCTTGCCCTTTCCTGTCCCTTCCTCAGGGTCTCAGATACACTCAAGCCCATTGTTATAATCACTGTGTTAATTTGTCTTTTGGAGGGTCTTTCTCACTTACTCCAACCTTCCTTTTTTCCCACCATGATTTTTTTCCAAGGACTTGCCCCTACCAGCAATGAACCCAAGGTATATATTTTACCATCGTTGCCCCTAAGAAGCATTCGGGTTGCATTTCCTCTAAGATAGACTTGCTTGATTTTTTGACAGCCATAAAAAAAAATATTGCTGTAAGCGTGTGAGTTGTTGTTAGATGCCATCCTGTAGGCTCCGACTCACAGGGACTCTACACATGACAAAATGAAACTCTGGCCTTTCGGCCTCCTCACATGCCCTGCTATGTTTGAATCAATTGTTCTTTTTCAATGACCTCTGCTTTACCAGATCAAAAGTGGCCCCTCTCGAGAACATGCCTAAAGTATGTGAGATAAAGTCTCCTCATCATTGCTTCTAAGGAGCATTCTGTTTTCACTTCTTACAAGACAGATTTGTTTGATCTTTTGACAGTCCATGCTATATCCCAGGCCAAAATTTGAAGACATCAATTCTTCAGTCTTCTTTATTCATTTTGAAACTTTCATATCAATACGAAGCAACTGAAAAATCCCGTGGTTGGGGCAGACACACCTTAGTCTTCAAAGTGATAGCTTTACTCTTAGATCCTTGGAAGTAGACTTGTCCAATGTTAGACAGTATTTCAATTTCTTGCCTTCTACCTCTATGAATATTGATTATGGTTTCAAGTAAAAGTAAATTCTGGGTAACTTCATTTAAAAGAATTATCATGGCATTGTTTGCTTTTTTAAAAAATGACATTGCTTGTTTATCTAATTGTGAGGTTTTTATTTTCTCTATGTGTGAATTATGCACCTAATTTTATCTTTTCTCAACTTTCTATTAATGTTTTTTCATTCACGTGTCTATCTTTTGCCTACTGATTTGAGATCCATCTTTTCCACACACCTGATTTCCAGGTGCAAGGGTCTATTTCTGACTGTCCTGTTCTCTTGGTCTGCCCACTTATACACCATTACCACACTCTCTTAATTAGAAGGATCTTGTAATGTGTTTGATCTGGTAAGGTGTTCTCGAGATGGTTGTTGTTGTTATGTGCCGTCGAGTCGCTTGCCACTCATAACGACCCTATGTACAACAGCCCTAAACCCTGCTCTATCCTGTGCCAATCACACTGCCTCTGACACACCCATTCTGATTACCCCAGTCACTGAATCAATCCACCTCATAGAGGGTCTTCCCGAGCTGGTTGTTGTTGCTGTTAAGTGCCGTCGAGTCACAGGCGACTCATAGCGACTCTATGAAGGAGGGTCCTTGACGCTTGGGTGCCTTTCATCCTCTCTCCAGGTTCATAGGTTTTCCGGAGGCAAGCTATTATGGAAGTGGATGCCACTCCTCCTTCCAAGCTTGTTCCACTTTCTGTCTGCATTGAATAGCTGATCATATACGCATTTGACACACCAGTGTCAAGGTGTTCAGCCTCACAGCAACCAAAAGTGAACACAGTATGGCAACTTGTACACCAGGGCTATACGACCTAGAGGAATGTCTGAACAAAAACAGTGAAAGACAGGCCCGAGGGCAGCGGATTAAAAGTCACCCACCTTTGGCTTGGTAGCATCGCTTTCTGTCCACTGGGTCAGCTGATCTCACTCTAGGTACTTTAAATGATTTTGTATAATTACATCACTCTCTCATCCTCATTGCCACTGTGTGGAAGGTGACTCATCTCTGACCCTCTAGCAGGTTTTCTAAGACTGAAAGTCATGCTGGAGGAGATTATCTGTATTTTGTCTGCAGAGTGACTGTTGGATTCAAACCACCACCAGAGAAGCCTCATTTTTGGGTTATCAGCACAACTCCATTCAGACTATGCCACCAGAGCTTCCATAAAACAATACCTTATTGTTATCGTATTGTTATGTACTGTCAACTCATAACGACCCTATGCACAATAGCTCCAAACCCGGCTCTATCCTGAGCCAGTCTCACTCACTCTGACTCCCGTACTCTCATTACCCCAGTCACTGAGTCAATCCATCTCATCCAGGGACTTCCTCTACTGTGTTGTCCCTCCACCCTTCCAAGCAGATGTCTTTCTCCAAGGACTGGTCCTACTGACATGGAAAATAATAAAAGGAATTGTAAGATGTGTTATATAATTTTCCACTTGTATGTACTATACACATTTTTAGGTAAAATCCTGGAAGGATGCTTAAATTAAGAAGTCAAATGACCAGAAGGTTGTTGTTGTTGTTAATGTGCCATCGAATCACTTGCGACTCATAGTGACCCTA
The DNA here is from genome assembly GCF_000299155.1 of Elephantulus edwardii. NCBI lineage: Eukaryota > Metazoa > Chordata > Mammalia > Macroscelidea > Macroscelididae > Elephantulus > Elephantulus edwardii. Next base: position 5,474,689 of record NW_006399802.1, read on the forward strand.
TGTACAAGAGCTGTAAATGGTGGTCTATCCTGTGCCAACCTAGCTATCTCAACGCACTCCTTCCCACCGCTCCAGTCACAGAATCGATCCATCTCATTGAAGGTCTTACTCTCCTTTGCCGCCCCTCCACTCTGCCAAACATGATGTCCCTCTCCAAGGACCAGTCTCTCCTTGCAACATGTCCAAAGTATGTCAGACAAAGCTTCAGAATCCTTGACTCCAAGGAGCATTCCGGCTTCACCTTCTCCAGGACAAACCTGTTTGTTCTCCTAGCAGTCCATGGTATACTCAACACTCTTCTTCAGCACCACAGCATCAATTCTCCTTCTATCAACCCTATTCACTGTCCAACTCTCTGATGCATAGCACATAACTGCAAAGACTATAGCCCGGAACAGGCACACCTTAGTCTCCAGTCTGAGGTCGTTGTTCTTCAGTACTCTTGAGAGGTCCCTCACAGCTGCCTTTCCCAATGCAATTCTTCTCTTGATTTCCTGGCTGCTGTTACCAAGAGTGTTGACTGTGGAGCCAAGTAAACTAAAACTGTTAACTATCTCAGCCTCTTCACCATCCATCCTGATGCTGCCCTGTGGTGAGAATCTTTGTTTTCTTGATGTTGAGCTTCAATCCGTATAGGAGGCTGCAGTCCTTGACCTTCTGCAGCAAGCGCTTCAGGTCCTCCTCAGTTTCAGCAAGCAGGGTTGTGTCATCTGCATAACGCAGGTTGTTGATGATTCTTCCACCAATCCTGATGCCACATTGCTCTTCGTATAGCCCAGCGTCTTGGATCATCTGTTCTGCATACAGATTGAAAAGGTATGGAGACAGAATACATTTCTGATGAACCCCCTTCTTGATTTTGAACCACATGGTGTCTCCTTGCTCTGTTCTGACGATTGCCTCTTGGTCCAAGTATAGGTTTCGCATTAGCACAATCAAATGTTCTGGGATTCCCATTCTTCTCAGAGTCAGCCATAGCTTGTTGTGATCCACACAGTCAGAAGCCTTTGCATAGTCAATGAAGCACAGATAGACATTCTTCTGGTATTCTTTGCTTTCTGCCAAGATCCATCTAACATTAGCTATAATATCCCTAGTACCACGACCTCTTCTAAATCCAGCCTGCACATCTGGCAGTTCTCTGTTGACATATTGTTCCAAACATTATTGGATAATTTTCAGCAGAATCTTGCTTGCATGTGATATTAATGATATTGTTCGATAATTTCTACACTCTGTTGGGTCACCTTTCTTTGGGATGAGAACAAATAACGATCTTTTCCATTCAGTGGGCCAGCTGGCTGTTCTCCAGATTTCTTGACACAACTTAGTGAGCACATCCAGGGAAGTGTCTGTTTGTCGAAATATGTCAATTGGTATGCCGTCAACTCCTGGAGCCTTGTTTTTTGCCAATTCCTTCAGAGCAATTTGAACTTCCTCCTTCATCACCATAGGCTCTTGCTCATGTCATTTCATGAAATTCTTCTGTGTCAGCCAATTCCTTCTGATACAGAGACTCTGTGTATTCTTTCCATCTTCTCTTGATACTTCCTGGATCATTTAACATTCTACCCAAAGTATCCTCAAGTATTGCCACCCGTGGCTTGAACTTGTTTTTCAGCTCCTTCAGCTTAGGAAATGCTGAGTGAGTCTGGCCCTTTTGATTTTCTGACTCCAGCTCTCTGTACATTTCATTATAGTATCTTGCTTGGTTGTCCCATGCTGCATTTTGAAATTTTCTGTTTAGCTCTTTGATTTCTTGATGGTTATGCATTGGAAAAATAATGATAATCAGATCTAGTGTTAAATAATTTTCATGTTTTTGTTGTTGTTATGTGCTGTCAAGTCACTTGTAACTCATTGCAACTCTATGTACAACAGCCCTAAACCCTGGTTTATCCTGTGCCAATTTCCCCAGTCACTTAATCAATCCATCTCATAGAGGGTCTTCCTCCACCCCCCCAAAGCATGACATCTCTCTCCAAGTGCTGATCCCTCCTTTCAACATGTCCAAAGCATAAGCAACTATAAACTCTTTGTAACTATTCTGTAAGGAACATGGACTACTCCTATGCTATTGATAATTAGAAGTCTGGTAATTTTTCCCTAAAAATCTTCAAAAGCCTTTTTAAAACATTTTTAAAAATTTTTTTTATTACTTAGCAAGGCCTTCACTAGATGGCTGCCACCTCCCTTTGGCCCAGGACGCCTTAGCGTTCTTGACATTGTGGCTCAGATCATTCTTTGTTGTCAGGATTCTCCTGTGCATTGTAAGTTGTTTGAGCAGAAGCCAAGGCCATCACCCAGAATTCTCAGTTGGCACAAATGGTTAATGCTCCAACTACCATTGAATAGGTTGGTGGTTCACAGCCACCCATAAGTACCTCAGAAGGAAGGCCTGGGGCGGAGTTTCTGAAGCTAAGCCCTGCAAAACATTCTGTTCTACTCTGACATGTATCAGGTAGTTATGAATTGCAATCAACTCAATAGCAACCTTCCCCCCTCCTCTATTCAACAGATGCCAGCATCACCCCCCTCTCACTCACCTTGTGACCACAGAAAGTGTCTATAGACTTAGTCAACTCTCCATGAGAGTGCACTTCCCCAGGTTGAAAACATTTCTCTGGTTTCCCCTTTGCCACTTCTTTGCCTGCATCTGTGTTCTGGTCATGTGAAAGGACCTGTGGCTCCTTAGAGAAACAAAGCTTGTTCGCACTTCTCTACCTTTGGACACACAGACCTTCCCAACACCCCTCTCCTTTCTGTCCTTTGATGCTTCCTAAAGGCCTGCTTCTCCTTTGAAATAATCTCAGACATCCCTTCCTTGAGGACAAGGCCCTCCCAAGATGTCTGCAATCTCAAACACTTCTTGTAATTGTTCTTCCCGCTGGGCTCTGGACTTTCAGAGGGCATGTTCTGGACCTGTTTTCCCCTTGCTCCCTAGTGCCTGGTCCAGGGTCTACCAGTCTGAGTTCAAGGACTCCAAAACCCAAACTCTTTGCTGTGGAGTCCCTTCCATCTCCCAGCAATGCACAGACAGAATGTGGCTGTCTGGTAGGGTTTCCATGGCTGCAAAACTTTATAGAAGCAGCCTGCTACAGCTTTCTCCCATGGAGCGACTGGTGGGTTTGAACTGCAGACCTTTTTAGTTAGCAGCTAAGTGGTTTTAACTACTGTGCCACCAGGGCCCCTTAGCATAGAGTGGCTATCCTGAAAATCCTTGTCAAATGATATCATTTAATGACTTGCTCCTGGCAGACCCTGGTGTAAATGTTCTATTAGAAGAATATTTTCTGGATGTTGCAGACCTCATAAAAGCACACAGTGTAGTGCTTACTCTGTCCTCGGGTAGCAGAGCACCATCCTTATCTCTTATATGGGGAAAAAGCTAACTTATCCTTATTGGCAAGGAGCTATGCTGCCATCCCAAAGGCAACTGGTTCAAATCTACCAGATGCTACATGGGAGACATATTGGCAATTTCCTCTTGTGAAACGAAATTGCCTCTGAAAACCCACCGAAGGGCTTGCTGTGGGTCCAATCTGACTGGACAATGCACAACAAAAGCACTGTTCTTCTAATCTGCAGAATGCGAGAGGTGGTTACAGAGTGTCCCCCTGTGTACCCTTCTTGCAGATTCAGCCCTTAAGCGAGCATTTTCCCTTTGAAAGATGCTGAGGATGGAAGACCAAAACAGCCAAACTTTTCTCTGGGAGAAGGGGACTCAATAGCGTTCTTATATGTAAATATGGTTCCCTCCTGTCCAACGTGAAGCCCCGCCCTTGCAGCTTCTTATCCCCGGAGCTGTGGGACTTCCTCCAGCTCTCCCCCTCGGCATTGTCAAAATGGGAACAGACTGCGCAGAAGGAACACGTTTGGTGCAGAGACCGGAGCCAGGGCAATGTGAGGCAGATCCAGACAATCTGCTTCGCTCCTCCTAAGGAGAGGGGAACGGCTTTTATTTCTTGTTGACAACTAAGTCCACAATAGGAAAAAAAATTGAAAAAAAAAATCTCCGGGTGACCCGGGGCCGGCAGAGCAGGAGATGCACACCCTGCACTGGCATGTCTGGGAAGACCAAGGGACTGTGGCTTTAAATGGTCAGATGTCTGTGTGTTAGGAGGAAGGCTGTGGTAGCAATGTGCCTGAACTAAAAGAAAGCTCACGGGCTCCTTGACCTAAGGGGCCATCAAATCTAGCCTCCGTGCAATGCCCAAACTGCTTGTGAATCTGTTTCCTGCTTTCTGGACACCTTCAGTGACAAGGACCAAGGTAGCTGAATGGTTAGACAGCACTATTAGAAAAATATTTAGTCTCTGATAATTTGCTTTTGTCTTAAATCCAGTTCTTTGCTCCATTTGGAATTGGCCCAAAACTTCTTCCCCAGGAGGATTTTTAGAGGCAGTTACTTTGTCAACCAAATCTGCTCTTCTGGCTAAACAGACCCTTTTGGTGGTGGTTGTCTTTTAAGTATTTTCCCTCTGCCACCTCTCTCCCTCTCTGACCACCTCTTTCTTGTCAACATAATAGGTACCACAACACTCCACGTCTCTTCAGTAGCTATGATTCAGGATGGACAAGTTTCCTAGAGAGTAGAGGAACAACCTTGTCAAGAGCAAAACTTTTCAAAAATCAGGTGAAGAAAATGTAAGGATGCAAGAGACAGGTCCCTTTGAGAACTTTCACAACGGCCCATTCTCTGCTGATGTTCCTTATGAGCCCTGTCCACACACCTTCCCTCACCTCTCTGCATGCCAGCTTCTAACAAGACCAGGCTCTTTTGGATTCTTTCTGAAAAACCAAGACCACAGAGAGGAAGCCACAGAAGTCAGATTACACTTCCAGGTAATGAGAAAACTCACTGGATGGCTGAGTCGACCGACCACAAAAGTAGTGGCCACAGAGCGGGGGAGCTCTCCACACCCCAAGTTTTCAAGTAGAGGCACATGGCAGACATGTGTTTAGGACCCAACTCATGAATCTGTGAAAGTTTGGGCTAGCTTTCCCAAAGTCTCTTTCAGTTCTACAATTCTGTGAATGTGAGTAAAGCTTCAATAATGGAGCTCTATGAATGCAGATGAAGGATGGGCAATCTCTTCCTACGCAGTAAACTGCCTCTGAAAACCCCCTGGAGGGTCATCTAGGAATTGGTTCCAGCTTCATGGTACACAACACCAACAACGACAACAACATGTCTGCAGTACATAGCGAGTTCTGATTGCCTGCTGGATAGGGAGTTGTGTTGCCAAGCCGAAAGTAGGTGGTTTGAATCCACCAGCTGCTCCATAGGAGGAAGATGGGCAATCTCCTTCCATGTGATTTACAGCCTCTGAAAATGCCCTGGAGAGTCAACTGTGAGTTGGTTCTGACTCAACAGCGATGACAGTAAGAGTGGTGTAGTCTTTAGTGAGTTGTGCTGCTAATTCAAAGGCTGTGCTTGTCCAGTGGCTCAAATCCATAAGTAGCCTCGTGGGGGGAAAATGGTACTCATTGTACATTGCATCCTCAGAAACCCAGTGAAGGGTTTTTATAAGTCAGACAGCACTGAGTTTGAGTTTTGAGTGGAATGAGATATAGCTATACATACATAGATACACCTCATCCCACGAGAATATTATTCTCATTGCTGTTGAGTTGGAATGGATAGCTGACCCTCCATTGCATTTCTGAGGCGATAAATAGCAAGGAGGAGATTGCCCATCTTTCTCTAGCAGAGCTGCTGGTGCATTTGAACTACTAGAGAGGTGTGGCTTTAGGGTAACAGTACAACTCCCTGCAGACCACACCACCAGAGCTCCCTAGAAAAGTGTTGTTGTTGTTATGTACCTACGAGTTGCCTGCAACTCCTAGTGACCCTACGGACCCTGCCCTGTCCTGAGCCAGTCTCACTGATTCCCACACACCTACCCCCATTGCCCTAGTTACTGTATCAATACATCTCATCTGGGGTCTTCCTCTCCTAAGCTCTCCTCCACCCTTCTGAGCATAATGTTCTTCTTAAAGGACCTGTTCCTCCTGGCCACATGCCCAAAGTATGTGAAATAGAGCTTCAAAATTAATCCTCTAGATGTAAAATTTTTCTGAAGATAATTTAAAAATGGTTAGAGCAGTGCACTGACAGAGTATTGTCAACAGTTCATGCCATTTTCAGAAGAGGCCATGGAATGAGAAATATCATTTATGATGCTACATGGAAGGATCTGGGTGGAGAGCAGACACTATCAGGAAAATGTTTAATTGTGCTTTACTGAACATGGAAGGACATTCAATTGTGTGCATCAGAACAAATTATGGATGGCATTGTAGGGAACAGGAATTCCAGAAGGGCTTGCTGTGGGTCCAATCTGACTGGACAATGCACAACAAAAGCACTGTTCTTCTAATCTGCAGAATGCGAGAGGTGGTTACAGAGTGTCCCCCTGTGCACCCTTCTTGCAGATTCAGCCCTTAAGTGAGCATTTTCCCTTTGAAAGATGCTGAGGATGGAAGACCAAAACAGCCAAACTTTTCTCTGGGAGAAGGGGACTCAATAGCGTTCTTATATGTAAATATGGTTCCCTCCTGTCCAACGTGAAGCCCCGCCCTTGCAGCTTCTTATCCCCGGAGCTGTGGGAATTCCAGAACACTTGGTTGTGCTCACTTGGACCTTGTGCATAGACCAAGAGGCAATTATTTGAACAGAGCAGCTGGATGCTACATGATTTAAATCAGGAAAGGTGCATGCATGGCAGGGTTGTATCCTTTGACCATATTTTCTCTGTCTGTATGCTGAGCAATTAATAATCCAAGAAGCTGGACTAGATGAAGAAGATCACGGCTTCAGGACTGGAGGAGAGCTCATCAACAGTCTGCAAAATACAAATGGTAACCTTGCTTATGAAAGAAGGCATGAAGCATGTATTGATAAAACTCAAAGACTATGGCCTTTACTATTGATTATAGAAAATAAAGCTTAAAGAAAATAAAACTTGTGACACCTGGACCAATAAGCAACATCGGGACAAACTGAGAAAATAATGAAGTTGCCAAGAACTTCATTTTACTTGTACTAATAAACAATGCTCATAGAAGCAGGAGTCACAAAATCAAACTACCAGTTACGTTGGGCAAATCGACTGCAAGAGGCTCCTTTGGATATGAACATGTACGGCCAAGCACAATCAATAAGAGTGCATCTAAATTCCAAAATCAATCTCCATAATAGTCTATGTGTTTCCTACTGCCAAAGGGGCCCTTTAGAGTAGTGAGAGAAGATCTTCACCCTGAAACCCACAGCGTCCGTTTTCAGCAGGAAGTAGCTAAGAGAATACGCCATCCCCTTTTCCTTATGACTCAGGGTGAAGTCTTTCTCAGGGAGGAGTGATAGGGAATGGCAAAGGACACACCGACAAAGGAGATTAATCAGAACTGACTTTGACAAGCACTGAGGCAATTGGACAATTAAAACAGACATTCGGATGGCGGGGAAGAAGAACAAACTGGGGAGGAGGGTGGAGAGAATGGTGCAGCAATGAAGGAGTGAAAGCCCAGAATCCCTGTGAATGTTCATTGAAACTAATAAAATTTAATAATAATAATAAAAAAAATTTTTAAAAAAAGAGGCTCCTTTGGAGTGTTAAAAAGTAAAGATATCGTTTTGAGGACTAAGGTATGCCTGATCCAAGGATGGTATTTTCCAGTGTCTCATATGCATGTGAAAGCTTCTAAGAAGGAAGGCCAGAGAGGGAAAAAACAACATATTTGAAGAGTGCTACTGGTGAGGACTCTTGGATGCCCACAGACTGCCAAGAGAACAAACAAATCTGTCTTTGATGGAGTACAGCAGAATTGCTCCTTAGGAGTGAAGATGGCAAGAGCTTGTCTCATGCACTTTGGATATGTTATCAAGAAAGACTAGTGCCCAGAAAAAGACGTTATGCTTGGGAAAGTGCAAGGTCAACAGAAAGGAGGAAGACCCAATAGGATGTACTGGAACAGTGGCTGCAGCAATGGAGTCAAACAATGCTGTGATTGTGGGGTTGGTGCTGGGCCATGTGGTGGACATAAAGGGTCATTATGAGTCACAACCAATTCTATAGCGCCTAACAAAACAAACCAGAGGAATTGACCTGAATGTCAGTTTCTCTTGACGTGGTGGCTTTGGTGGTGTTGTGATAAAAGTCTGAACTACTGACAGCTCTGCCACCAGTACTTAACATACCAACAAGGTCACTCATGGGGTACAAATTATAAACAAAGATTCCAGATAAAAAACAGTTTAAGGAGAAAGGCCCGATGATTGGCTTCTCACAATCAGCCAGTGAAAACCCTACGGATCACAAAAATCTAAGGAGCAACCCATCGTGGGGATGGCACAGGCTAGAGAAGTATCTCAATCTGTTGTTCCTGAGGTCACTATGAGTCAGGCGAGCAGTGGGTAACTCAACAGCAACCAGCAACAATAGGATCATTAACCCCTGGCTGTGGTTGGAGGAGGTGGGATGGGGAGAAAGCTGTTACTTCCTGGAGAGGCAGCTCTTATCCTCTGAGATCAATTATCTTCAAAGAGGGAGGCAGCCCTGGTGGGTCACACTCACAGAAGGTGGGTATGGGCAGCCGAGGGTGGTACCTTAGTCCTCAAGAAAGGAATCCTGGGTGGAACATCAGGGCTTCATTGTGAAGGCAACATTGAGCTTCAGCCCAGAGACTCTGCTTCACCTTCAAGAGGAGGGCAAAACTAACACTCTGGTGTCATGCTCCACTCCTCTGCTGTGGGACCTCTGGGTAACTCCAGCCCAGGCTGCAGAATGCCACAACAGTCACAGAGGAGCCAGAGAAAAGAGTGGTTTCTGGGCTCCACTCCTCTGCTGTGGGACCTCTTTTTATTTTTAATTTTAATGAAAATTTACAGAGACTTTGGATTTCCACTCATTCATTGTTGCACTTTTCTCCCTGCCCACCTCTCCCCCCAGTTTGCTCTTCTCTTTGAAAAGTAAAAGAAAAATTCTTTCATTGTTATACAATCCCTCACCACAAGTCCACTCTACTCTTCAGCCTTCGTTCTGGACTCTCCTGTCATGACAATAATACCTAATCACATATCCCTTTCAAACAGTTCTTTCCCTCATCTGTTTCAGTGCATATACATAATTTATTCCATCTTTCTCAGTCTCCCCCCAACCCCGATGTCAGTCCTGTTTTACAACAGTGGCACTATGCAGTATTTGTCCTTTTGTGACTGAGATATTTCACTATAATGTCCTCCAGGGTCACCTATTTTGAATAATATTTCATGAGTTCCTTGTTTTACAATGCAGCATAGTATTTCATTGTGTGTTTAGTGACAGATTTTTCTGTGGTAGTTCACCAGAACTTTCTTCTGAAGCACCTCTGGGAGGCGTCAAACCACCAACATTTCAGCTAGTAGACACATGCTTCACTGTCATGCCGCCAGGGACTCTGGACTGGTGAAACACTTTGAGAGTTGGTGATAGCTACACAAGGTCTTGAAAGATGAGGGTGAAGGTGGCCTGAGGTAGGGTTGGGTAGGAGGTGCAACCAAAGGTCAGTTACGGAACTTGTTGGAAGACCTATCATCTCGAGTCTTCTAAGAAGATCCAGAGTGCTTTTCTACCAACAGGCACCGAAGCTGGGCAAACCCAAGGCCTTGCTGGCTTGCCAATTCTGGGGCAGGTTCTGCCTGCCCTGGTAAAGCATCTTGGCCCCTGCAAAAGACTAAACGGTTTATTTTCTGACCCAAGCTAACTAAGCCTGTGGAAAAGTGCTGGTGGCCTACTGACCTGGGGATGCCTGGCACCTGGGGAACGTCCCAGCTCCTGGCAGGGGAGGCCCGCCACCCAGCCCTGGCCCAGATCCATGGGAAGACAAGCTTCCTTCTCACCTTTCCAGTATATCCTGAAACCAGAAGCCCCATGACACAGGCTCCGCTTTCACGGCTCTGGGATTTCGGCTCTGGCTGGGGCAGGACACCCACGGTGCTGAGAAGCCTGAGACGCTTCTGGAACAAAGGTGCAGGGGGGTCAGCTGGGGAGAGCAATGGGATCCAGACTAAATCAATGGCCCCATTTCTGACTGAACTGAGTACCCGAGCCTGCTATTGGCACTGAGATTTCTTTTCAGTCCTTTCCCGAGGGAGCCTCGGCTAGTAAACCCTTACTTCAACCATGTGTTTGCTGTGTGACCTTCAACATGGCACTTGGCCTTTCTGAGCCCTGTTTACACTTCTGTGCTAATGATAACCCATCAGCACCAGCAACCAGCAGTCTGAAAGCATTTTCTGGCTTTCGAAGCACACACACATAAATTCATTTAAGATTCTCGACAGATCATGGAGTGAGTGAGTGGGCAACATGGTATTACTAGCACTATTTCAGAGAAGAAGAAATTAAATCAAACATAAGCGATGTGACTTGCTTTGTGCAAACAGATGTGAGGCTTCTGGGCTTAGGGCTCCTGACTGTAGGGCATTAAGCAGACAATGACCTCTTTACAGAATGTTCAGGCGACCACCAGTCATCTCAAAGTAATTACTAGGGGGGTTCAGAAGGCATTTGGTTTCCACAAGTTTCCAGACACCTGCAGAATCTGGGCTAAGAAGGGTGGGAGTTCCTGCAATGACCCTGAACTCTGTGTCTACTGTTGTGATTGCGCGGTGCCATCTGGTCAGTTCTGACTCGTGGAGACCCTGTAGAACTGGGTAGAACAGTTTAACACTGACATGCTCTGCACATGCAAGCCATCCCCACAGTCATCGCGATGCCTGACATCACTGGTGCACTGAATCCACTGTGCTAATCCATCCTGCAGAAGGTCCTCTTTCCCTCCGACCCTCTACCAAGTGTGGTGCTCTTCTCCACAGATATATCCTTTATGTCTCCACTGTCAAACCACAATGAGACCTTCTGCTCAAGTGCATAGAGCTTTTTGCCTGGTGGCCAAGGAGTTAGTTGTGCTGCCGACTCAAAGGCAGAAGATTTGAATCCATCCTACTGCTCCGTGTGAGAAAGATGTTCAATCTCCTCATAAGCAATTGCTGTTGTTGTTGTTGTTGTTGCTGTTAAGTGCTGTCGAGTCGTAGATGACTCATAGCGACCCTATGAACGAAAGGCCTGAGCACTGTTTATAGAGTTTCCGGAGGCAAGCCATTTCGGAAGTGGATGCCGCTCCTGCTTCCAGGCTTGTTTTAGTTGGGAAGCTCCAGTCAACACTGTCCACCATGGGTGACCATTACCACGTTTGGCACATCAGTGTCACAGTGTTCAGCATCACAGCAACCACGAGTTACCTCTGTACAACAATGCACAGACCAATGCTATACCACCTAGCAATTGATAGCCTCTGAAATCCCTCTGCAGAGTCAGCTGTTAGTTGGTTCAGATTCGGCCGCGATGAGAGAGAGAGAGAGACAGAGATGCTGAGTGGATTCAGACTCCCAGTGATCCTGTAGGACCGGGTGAAAACTGTTTCAGAGGATTTCTGAGGTTGAACATCTTTATGGGAGCATGCTGCCTCATTTTTGTTCTTTGAAACAGCTAGTGGGTTGGAACCACTGACTTTTCAGTTAGGAGCCCTACTACACTGCCTGGGCCCCTTGTAAATGCAAATCAAAGCCTATTTTCCTTTTAGAAAACAGTGATAATTTATCACTCTAAAGTAACAATCCAAATAGATTTTGGGGGCATGGGGGGAAGAATAGTGGAAAATCCTAGAGTTTCCGGTAGGATTCTTTAGTCTCCACAGGGTTTTTTTCCTGCAGGAGCCTGTGGGCTGGTGTCCTTTCTTTATTACAGGGTAACTAGATTTCAGCACAGTCACTGTTCAGGATCTGAAGAAAGAAACCACGGAATTGTGAGAGCTATCCTTTCCTGGGCAAGCCAGGCCTCATCTAGTTGAAGTGGGAGCTGAGGAGCAGTGTGGGAATCGCAGCGATGCAAGGCTATTTTTCCCCCCAGGGAGATGAGAGGTAACAGTCTGGGAAGGGGATGGAGTTTGGGGCATGTGATTGTTTGATCCAGACACATAGATTTACGCTCCACTGTACCTCTTAACACCCTGGGTGTGAATGCATAACCTATCAGTCTGCTAAATGAAAGGTTGGCAGTTTGAATCCACAGGCCATCTCCTGCTGCAAAGATTTACAGCCTCAGGGCCAGTGGAGAGTCACTCTGAGTCAGAACCCTCTCAGTGACAGACAGTGGCCATTGACCAAGAGCCCTGGTAATGTGGATGTTTTCTATTTCCATACCTTTTCAATCTGTATGCAGAACAGATGATCCAAGATGCTGCATCAGGATTGGTGGAAGAATCATCAACAACCTGCGTTATGCAGATGACACAACCCTGCTTGCTGAAACTGAGGAGGACCTGAAGCGCTTGCTGCAGAAGGTCAAGGACTGCAGCCTCCTATACGGATTGAAGCTCAACATCAAGAAAACAAAGATTCTCACCACAGGGTAGAATCAGGATGGATGGTGAAGAGATTGAGATAGTTAACAGTTTTAGTTTACTTGGCTCCACAGTCAACACTCTTGGTAACAGCAGCCAGGAAATCAAGAGAAGAATTGCATTGGGAAAGGCAGCTGTGAGGGACCTCTCAAGAGTACTGAAGAGCAATGACATCATGCTGGAGACTAAGGTATGCCTGATCCGGGCTATAGTCTTCACAGTTCTGTGCTGTGCATCAGAGAATTGGACAGTGAATAGGGATGATAGGAGGAGAATTGATGCCTTTGAACTTTGGTGCTGGAGAAGAATGTTGAATATACCATGGACTGCTAGGAGAACAAACAAGTTTGTCCTGGAGAAGGTGAAGCCAGAATGCTCCTTGGAGTCAAGGATTCTGAAGTTTTGTCTCACATACTTTGGGCATGTTGCAAGGAGGGACTGGTTCCTAGAGAGGGACATCATGTTTGACAGAGTGGAGGGACGGCGAAGGAGAGTAACACCTTCGATGAGATGGAACAGTTCTGTGACGGGAGTGGTGGGAAGGAGTGCGTTTGAGATGGCTAGGTTGGCACAGGATAGAACGGCGTTTAGAGCTCTTGTATATAGGGTCACTATGAATTGCAAGCGACTCGATGGCACATAACAACAACAACTACTACTAAAAGATTGGCAGTTCAAGTCTAACAAGCTGCTCCACGGAGAACGTTGAGGTCATCTCCTTTTATATAGATTCAGGGCCTTGGAAACCTCATGAGTTGGAACCACAGAGAAGTGTATTCTTTCTCTTTACCTTTGGAGGCTGCTTAACCAAGGGAGAGACCCCCGACACCTGTATTGGCTGCACACAGGACTGTCCCTTGGTGCTGCTGCCAGGGTCTAGGTTTCCACAGCACCGGCACAGAGCTCCACCAGGCAGATGCTTATTAATCCGTGCTAATTCCACGGGTCCTTCCCCCATACTTTCCATCATGGATCACGCACCTAGAAAGTCTGAAAGGTCCTTTCATCTACACAAACAAAACTATCTTCTTGGGAAAACCTGGTTGTGTCATTTTTTTTTATCAAAGAGTAGAATAGGCAGTTCTGAATCCCCCAGGAATAGGGGGTCCCCAGGCACAGAAAGCAGCAGGCGGGACTGCTGGCTACCACATCCACCCTGCTCCAGACAGATGGGGGGGGGGGGACTATGTGTCCCCAGAGGATTCTGCCAAAGACATCCCGTTCTACTTTCCTTTTGGAAAAGAAAGGAAGGGAATTTTGTAGAAAGTTAAGTCGAAGGCAAGAAGCAATGAAAACAAATTGATGGAGGGCAGGAAAGAGAGGAGAAAAAAGAGGGAGACCTGGTGAAAGTGTGAAATCCGAATAACAGACTCGAGATGGTGAGATGCATGTGAACAGAGTGTGACGTGGGCAACCCCCACAAATAGACCTTCTGTTAAAAATAGCCTTTGTCTAAATGTGGAAAGGGTGTAAATATAGTAGCGGGTTTGGCTTACTACGGAGCCGCCCCAGCTCCAAATCACAGAGGCTTATTATAGGACGCGTGCGTCAGCAGCGGGAGAGGAGGGGAGGGGAGACAGCCAGCCCCACCACCCCAAGGGGGACCCACTGCAGGCCAGGGGTCAGCCTTGCCCCTAGGCTTTTGTTGTGGAGCTGGCCAGGTGGAATCACTTTGAAACGCTCTTAGAGAATTCCACTACTGGACAGAAAACTAGCAGGGCTGGGGAAGGAAGGAAGGAAGCAAGGAATCTCTGCTGAAAAGGATCTGGGCTGGATTGTCTTGGAAATGCATCTCATCTGTGTCTGGAATTTCACCAGGGAGCTTGTCCACTGTCCAACAGGCCTCTAGCTCCTGGAGATAGCAGGAAGCTTTCAAGCGAACCCTATGCAACAACCAGCGTGTAGACAAGCCAGTTTCCTCTGCCCTGAGTGCAGGGGACAAAGCTCCTGGAAACCTTGGAACATGCTGGAAAGTGCTTGGATCTTTGTGGTTGCCAGGTGCTGTTGAAATGGCTCCAGTCCCTTGCGAGCCCTTACAACAGGACATGCCCTGCCACTCCTAGCTGTCTCTGTGGGCTTAAACCCATCCTCAGAACCACTGTGTCGCTTAAACCCTTCCTCAGAACCACTGTGTCGATCCCGTCTCGTTGACGACCTTTCTCTCCTTCCCTCCACTTCCTAAGCACAGGGTCCTCCTCCAGGGATTGATCCCTCCTGATATCACAAGCTCGAAGTATATGATAGTCTTGTGATGATGGAGGTTTTTTTTGCTATTCTGATTGGGGTGAGATGGTATCTCATAGTTGTTTTGATTTGCATCTCTCTTAGAGCTAGAAGTTTTGAACATTTCTTCACGTGCTTGTTAGCCATCTGAAGGTCTTCTTTGGTGAAGTGTCTGTTCATATCCTGTGCCCATTTTTCTATTGGATTATTTACCTTTTATCTTGTTGTGGTGAAGATGGAGGTTTTTTTATAGCTATGTTTTCAGTTAGAGTGTCCTTAGTAGGTGAACAGGACATGGGAGTTGGATTAATGAGGTGTCACTGAGGGTGCTGCTATCCTGGTATATAGCACGGCCAAGCAGGACGGGACTGTTTTGTTAGATGCTCATTGGTCTCCACTCCTCTGATCCAGATGGCCAACGATTGGCTTCGATTGAGGGTATACAGAACTGCTCCTGACTATTTCACAGAGGCTTTAATTACCCTCTTGGTCTGTCATCCATTAGCCTAGGCTATTTCTCCTGCACAAAACTGGCCTACACACAGTCCGCATGCACATCAACGTTCCACAGGGGGTCTGAAGACCATTTCCCTCATGTCTCTTGCTTTGTCCCTAGCCTGACTCCTTGCTCCACTGAACTCCCCCATTTACCCTACTCCAAGGGAAGGACCTTTTCATCCCTTACCTTAAACTTATGTCTTGAGTTTGAGATTGACTCCATTGGCTGAGCTTTCAACCCTCTTCTCAGGCATGCTCAGACTCTCCCCTCTGCTTCTGCTCTCTCAAGCCAGCCTGGGTGACCCCATCACTGAATAAGCTCTTACTACAGGACTGGACACTGATGCTCTTAGCACATCTCACCTACAGCACCACGGACGCTGCCTCTGTTCTTCCAGCCTCTCCCCAGTATCATCAAAACATCTCTTAAAAATACTTTTCTGAAATGCAAGCTTGACAGTCTATTCTAACTCATATAGAGAAGATCACTCATCTTTCTCCTGTGGAGTGACTGGTGGATTCAAACTACCAACCTTTGGGATAACAGCATTAACACGTTAACACACTACACCTCACCATCAGGGCTCCTTTGAGCCCAAGAGGATCTCATTTAATGTATCTACAATGACTTTCCATTGCCTATAGGGAAAATTCCAACTTTTAGGGCTCGTATTTGATTCTTCTACTTATCTATTGCATCTTCTGTTACTCTGTTACACACTACATTCCGTTTACCCACAGGCACTGGAGATAAACTGTTGTCCCTGGGCCATGCCTCTTTCCAATGTGTCTGCCTGGGGCCCATCCTCTTTCCTTAGACTGGTATATCTTCCCTCTCGGTCTCTGTACTTTGAAATCCCACTCAAGGCCTCAGCTCTAGAAGGCTACCTTTATCCTCTGGGTGGTCTTCCTGGGTTACTCTTCACACATTGTCACCTCATGCCCCCCTTCTGCTCTATACTCTGTCACTTTGTGTACTTGGAAATGAAAATCTCCTACGGATTCAAAAAAGTGAATGTTTCTTTAGTGTAACGGTAACAGAAATACTACAAGTGAGTAGCTTTTAAGAACAGTTATTTTTTCATCATCTGGAGGATGAAAGTCCAAGTTAGCATCTTGGCCATGAGTCAATTTCCTCCTTGCCTTGGGTAGACCTGAGTTCCTTGAGGAGTCTCATATACATCCGGATTTCTCTATATATGCTTCCTTATCTTTGTATTAAGTTGCTTTTTCTGCAGCATTACATAGATATAATCGGGCTTAGGATCCATCTTAAACTGTATGGCTTCAATTAGTTGATTGATCACATTATGGAAAGTGATGCCATTCCATTATATCCACAGGTAGATAATTTTGCTACCTATTCAGAGAAGGGCACAGTGCAATTCATGACATGTCCTCTGCCAAATATGTTTATAATTTGTTGTAGGTATTTTTCCACCTACCAGTGGTCTCCTACTCTCGAGACTGACCACTAGGCTGGGGTTTGGACCACCTTGCCCACTCCCAGCCTTCATTCCTAACACAGTACCTGGCGAGTTACATGGATGAACAGGTCTTCCAGGACTCTTTACTTCTTTACCTTTTTATAGACATTTCTAAGCGTGGCTGCTATTTTCCACTCATCCTGACTTGCCCTCTGCATCTGGAGAAACCCTGAGACTCCAGTGAGGAAGTCAGAAAGCCCAGGTTATTCTCAACTCTCTTTCTAAACTCTCCACTCTTAAGTAAGTCACTTTACCTCTCTGAACTGTTTCCTCCATTACCGAAAAAGGGTAACATCAATCACCACCCAGTGTTACTGTGAGGATTAAGGGAGAGAGTGGAGCTGGAAGCATTTGATGAGCTGTACAGTGCTCTACAAATATCGAGCCTCATTACCACCCTCTTTGACTTTTCACTAGCGGCCATACTTGGAATCCTGCCCAGACTCCAGCCACGTTGACTACAGCTGTCATACGAATGTCCCAGGAAGCACACGTGCCACCTCTGTGTGTTAACAGCTTGAAATCACCATACACTTCTGATTACCAGGGCCCTTTTAAGCATGCGATGACTTCCTTCTTAGAAATTCTTAAAGAGAATAATAAAGAAAAGGCTCAAATGGCAGTCAGAGATGGCAGAAGGTGAGCTTTCATTGTAAACTGAGGAAGGAGGCTGCCAAAGGGAAGGGAAGAGTGGATATGCTGATAGGCAGGCTGGTGTGTGTCCAGGTAAGTCTACCTGACCTGGCCCCAAGCGGCCCTGCACTGGCTTTGGCTGTTCCCACAGCCTCCCAAGAGATAGCAGAACTAGTGGATGGCCTGGAAAACCAAGTCCCTGGGCTGATTGTATCTTCTGCCTGTTGTGTTGTTAGTTGTTGTGTCTGTTCTGACTCGCAGCGACCCTACACATAAGAGAACAAAACACTGTCCAGTCCTGCCTCCTTCTCACCCTCTCTGAAGGGCTTGGGCTATTGCTGCAGCCACTGTGTTAATACAGTGGAGAGAGCTGAGCTGTAGGTTCACAGAGCCCAGCTGAGCAGCCGTGGCTTCCTCCCTTACTGGCACAAGAAACGTGAAGCAGTTGTCTAACCTCAGGCTGCCCATCTGTAAAATGGGGGAATATTTGGTGAGACCCAAGATCAACTGTGTTCATTTATGCCTGTGCTTGATAAATGACAATTGAGACTGATTCCAAATCCATTTCTCCAGACTAGTATTTAGTATTTTATGTTGCCAGGAAACAAGCAAAGACAAATGATTCTGAAAACTAATGCGTTGAAGCAGATACTTAAAAAAAAAAGCATCATCCCATCTAGGACCAAACTATTTCCACATGAAAGGAAGGGTTTTGAGGAGGGACATGAAAGGAGATCTATAGGATTGTACTAGAAGAACCAGATGCTCAAATTGCTTAGAATTTTTAAAACATGTGCATGGTAGTAGCCCATTATAGAGATTATTTTAGGGTTAAGATGCAATGTATGTTCCTGGATGATATACACTAATAGGGTTATGTTGAGAAAGCTGGTCTTCTAGAAGCATGAGCAATCAATAATCAATTACAAGTCTATACTTCTCCGTGCATAGTTTCCTCCTCTATCTTTGCTATTCATTCATTTGCATGCATATATGAGAAGTTCTGGCACATAGAGATAGTTCTATGTAATCAAGGGCCATGGGAATAGGCAGATGATGGGTAGAGAAGAAGAGTTCACATTTTATGGGAAAACATACCACGATTGTGACTTATTTTATCTGAATGGCATTCTGGGGAAAACAATCTGAAAATATGTAATACCTACCTACCCACCTACTTCTCCACCTCAAAATATTGTTAGCATTAGAGAAAATATGTGCACAATCCTTAGCTAATTTTGTTATTGTATAAATACACAGACACATACACACACACACAAATCTGTAGATGCACATGTTTATCTACATATGCAAATGTGCATTCACAAACAAGCACAATGAAAACACAGGTACCTATACATTTAAAGATTTAATCGCAGAGAAAGATACATGGCACATACACTTTTGAGGCACACAATCTAATCAACTGGTGAGAAATAACATTTCTTGCAGAGTTGGAGTCCTGAGATTTTAATAGAGCCTGGAGAAGAGTGTTGAATATACCATGGACTGCTAGGAGAACAAATAGGTTTGTCCTGGAGAGGGTGAAGCCGGAATGCTCCTTGGAGCCAATGATTCTGAAGCTTCGTCTGACATACTTTGGGCATGTTGCAAGGAGGGACTGGTCCTTGGAGAGGGACATCATGTTTGACAGAGTGGAGGGGCAGCGAAGGAGAGGAAGACCTTCGATGAGATGGATCGATTCTGTGACTGGAGTGGTGGGAATAAGTGCGTTTGAGATGGCTAGGTTGGCACAGGATAGAACAGAATTTAGAGCTCTTGTACATAGGGTCGCTATGAGCAACTCGATGGCACATAACAACAAGTTCCCATAAGAGGACCTTGAGTATAGGAATCAAGAGCTTCTTGAGTGGACATGTGAGCCTGGACCAAGCCCCTGACGTGGATGCTTATGTGTAACATGTCAGGGTTGGGAGGCCATGAGAATAAACCTTGCCGATGGGAGCATCATTGACCAAGGTTCCCAGTCAGCGTGTACCTTATTTATGTGGAAGTAGCACTTCCTATGGACTGCTCCCAACCAACCAGTGGTTCTGGACTGTGAGACACTAAGGCAGTTCAGTCTCCACGGGACAGGGTATTTCTCTGACCAGTACTTTGACTGAAGGTTGCCCTGTGGCCTGATGTAAACTTTCTAGATTGTAGAACACTTTCCCCTAAACTTACTTCCTTCATCTCGGGTTATTGGGGGGGTCCCTTAGAGTCCCTCATGGTGTGAAGGTTCTCCCAGCTCATGTCATCTCATACCCTATCTTCTCTTACAGACGTTCCCTCTAGTCGAATTCTTGTTCTGTCCTGTTTTAGATTCTGCCTCTCATTCTATACTGTATAACCCCAGGTCACGGCAGAGCCCAGAGGAGCACAATGAAGAGAGGAGAAACCCAGATGTCTCTCAAGGTGCATACTGGGTCCCATTGCATTTGCATAACCACACTGTGGGGTGGGATTCTTAGCCTCCCTCATCCAGCTTCTGGTGGCAGTAAAGTGAACAAACGAAGGTCTGCGAAGCCTGAGGTTAAGCAGTAGAGCCTGGTACAGAGGCCAGTGTTCTGGACCTCCACCCCTGCTTGCTTTTCTTTTGCACTGCCCACTGAGGACCCCACCAAAAGCTTCCACAAATCTATCATCACACCCTTAAGCCCCCCTGCAAAGAAGTGGGGAGATTGTCACACTCATTTAACAGATAAAAACCTGAGATTTAGAGAGGTGAACTCTTTCATCCTCCATCAGTCACTTGGTTAGGAGGTGAAGGGACAGAAATAAGTCGGATCTTCGGTGACCCAGCACAAGGCCATACTTATATTTGTGCCCACCTGCAAGCCTCTACAAGAAATCAGAGAATTGCCGGCTCTTCCTGCTGCTTCTCACACTCTCTCATTTATTTTCTTCAGTCCCTAGGAGGCTAGGCTAGAGCGGAGAGAGCAAAGGAGGCCTGGCTGAGCCCCCTGTGCACAGGAGCCCTGCCCACTCTGGGTGCAGGGAGAGCTCCCACTTGCCACCATTGGAAACCCACCCGCTGAGCCTCCTTCCTGCTTGGAAGTGCTCTAGAGTTTCTGTGCTCACAATGCATCTCCTTGGAAGTCTGCCCTCCCAGGGTTGCCATGGTGACTATTTTGGTACTGCATGCTAGAAAAAGCAGAGGCACCTGCTGGTCACACCACCAAAACTTGTCTCTCTGAAAATCAGCAGATGGCATTTGTCAGAAATTCCTCCTTCTTGATTAATTTGAGGGGAAAGAAGAGTGTGTGGCAGTGCTGATACCCTTTAACCTGGACTTGCTGTGTTCCTGGCTCAAGAGAGATATGAAACTGTTGTGCACAGACCCTGCAAACTTCCTCTGGGGTCGTGGGTCACTTAGTTTTCCCAGAGAGATGACAACTGGTGGTTTGTATTCTTGTAAATGAAAACAGGAAGATCAAATGTTGCCTTCAGATTGAGAGGGGCTGGCACCCCAAGATCAGTTTTGGAAAGACCCCAACGTCACTTCCAGTAACTTTCATGAGTTCTTAAACATGCCTCAGGTGGGCCCTACGTTTAGAGTGAAGAAGCATTAGGATCCCAAGTTGAATCTGAATCCCCACTTTGCCATATAGTAATTGTATGATCTTGGCCAAGTTCCTAAGCCCATCTAAATGTTAGTTTCTTCATCTAAAACAGTGACGAAAACAGTAACTACCTTGTATTATGACAAGGAACCTTGGTGTAGTGCATTTGTAAATTTTGAGAGGTGGCATGTTCTGACCTCCACTAACTCTATATGGTGAAGGGGTCCCCATCCACAACAATAACAACAATGATACAAGATGTATCCCGATAAAGTCAGACGTGCACCCGGCTTCCATACCTAGTTTTATAAATACTGACACTAACTGTCCCTCTCACCCTCTCATGATGCTGTTAGTTTACTAATCCATTGCAATAGCCACACAGAACTCAAAATCCTTCTTAGGATTATGGAGTTTGTAGGGAAGTTACCAATTACAATTCGGGTCAGAAACAGGATACAATTTTTCAGTTAGAACAGCATTTTAGGCTTGCATCCAAGTCCTCAGACCTTCAGCCTCACTGAGCTCAGCTTTCTGGGCCAATGTTATAAAGCTTTAATATTGTTATTCCATCTTGTTGAGGATTTTCCTCTTGTTCTCTGACCCCCCACCTCTCCCAATATGATGTCTTTTTTCAAGGACTGGCCTCTCTTGACAACATGTCCAAAGTATGTGACATGAAGTTTCATCGTTCTTGCCTCCAATGAGA
Organism: Elephantulus edwardii; assembly: GCF_000299155.1. Lineage (NCBI taxonomy): Eukaryota > Metazoa > Chordata > Mammalia > Macroscelidea > Macroscelididae > Elephantulus > Elephantulus edwardii. The sequence continues at coordinate 5,496,249 of NW_006399802.1, forward strand.
ACCCTGGTTTCACTTCCTCCAAGACAAATATATTTGTTTTTTTGGAAGGTCTGGGCAATATTCACTGCTCTTCTCCAGCATCACAATTCAAAGGCATCAGTTTTTCTTCTTTAATCTTTATTAATTGTCCAACTTGCAGAAACATAGGAAGCAACTGGAGGGAAAAAACCCCCAAACACAACACTACCATGGTTTGGATCAAGCACTTCTTGGTCTTGAGCATTTTGAAGAAGTTTTCCTAATAATAGATTTTCCCAATGTAACACGTCTTTTGATTTAACTGATGGGTGTTGATTGTAAATACAAGTATAATGATAATATTGACAAATCCAATTTTTTCTCCATCTACCATGATGCCATACATAGGGTTTTCAGAGTCCTGCTATTTCAGAAGTGGATGGCCAATCCTTCTTCCTAGTCTGTCTTACTCTGAATGTTCAGATTTAGAGAAGTATCAGACAGACCAGCATTTTACAGAAAAGTGAAAGATATATCCCTTATTGTGGAGTTAACCATTCGTATCCGTGTTGTCCCTGCCCTTGGCACACGTGTCTTTACCTACTTATTTCCCTGCTCCACCATCCACCAGGATACCCATCCATTTCTACCCACTCTCTTCAACATCCATCTCCCATTGTCCCACCCTTGATCTGATAGCTTATCTCTGAAGCTTCCTTGGCTCCTGTGATTCCAAATACGTCAGCTTCAGACAGTTTCTTATGATGTGACCAGTGTCTCTTAAGTTCAGTGGCAATGCTTTCCGAGCGAAGGTGATGTGTCCTGTAGAGCTGGTGTGTAGATAGGTTTTTTTCCTTGCCTGAGGGCCTAAACGGATCCCACACTAAGGCCTTGGAACTCCATGCTTACCTGGAATGTGGGTGGATGATTTCAAGGACCATTGGTGCCCTTCTTCTACACCAGGGATGTGTCCTGTCTCCACACCTTTTCAACCTGTATGCAGAACAGATTATCCGGGAGGCTGGGCTCTATGAGGAGAAATGTGGGGTCAAGATTGGTGGAAGAGCTATCAACAATCTGCGATATGCAGATGATGCAACCCTGCTTGCTGAAACTGAGGAGGACCTGAAGCGCCTGCTGCAGAGGGTCAAGGACTACAGCTTCCAATATGGATTCAGGCTCAATGTCAAGAAGACAAAGATTCTCACCACTGGATCAATTGGCAGCATCAGGATGGATGGTGAAAAGATTGAGATTGTACACAGCTTTAGTTTGCTTGGCTCTACAGTCAACACTGTCGGCACCAGCAGCCCGGAAATTAGAAGACGTATTGCGATGGGAAAGTCTGCTGTTAGGGACCTCGCCAAAGTACTGAAGAGCAATGGTGTCTCTCAGGAGACTAAGGTGCGTCTGATACAGGCCATGGTCTTTGCTATCACTTGTTATGCATCAGAGAGTTGGACAATGACTAAGGAGGATAGAAGGAGAATTGATAGCTGTGGTGCTGGAGAAGAGTATTGAGGGTACCATGGACTGCTAGGAAAACAAACAGATTCATCCTGGAAAGGGTCAAACAGGGCGGCTCCTTGGAGGCAAGGATTCTAAGGCTCCGTCTAACATACTTTGGACATGTTGCAAGGAGGGATAGGTCCTTGGAGAGGGACATCATGCTTGGGAGGGTGGAGGGACAGCACAGAAGGGGAAGGCCCCTTATGAGGTGGATTGATTCAGTGACTAGGGTAATCGGGATGGGTGTATCAGAGACAGTGCGATTGGCACAGGATAGAGCAGAGTTTAGGGCTGTTGTACAGAGTGTCGCGACGGCACATAACAGCAACAACAACCATGATGCCGCTTATTGGTCCAGTGGTAAAAATATTTGTTTTCTTGATGTTGAAGTGTGATCTATATTGAAGGTTGTGGTTCTTGATCTTCTGGAACAAGTACTTCAAGGATTGGCCAATCCATACATTTCTAGAGGTTGGTTGGTTTTTAAAAAATGTTTAACTGTACTCATGAAAATTAATCAGTAAATTTGACTGTATCAGTCTAAGTAGTGATATGACAGTTGTTGTTGTTTTTGTTGTTATGTGCCGTCAAGTCACCTGCAAGTCATAGCTACCCTACATACAATAGCCTTAAACCCTGCTCTATCCTGGGCCAATCTTGTTGTCTCTGATTCACCTACCCTCATTACCACAACCCCTTCTAGACCCAGCTTGCACTTCTGGTAGTTCTCTGTGAAAGTGCTGTTTCAGTCATTTTTGTATAATCTTCAGCAGAATCTTGCTTGCATGTGATATTCATGATATTTCGTTCGATAATTTTATTACAGATGGAGCAACATTAAAGAACCAAAATTCTGTGCACCATTCATTGTGCACTCTACGTGTGCATACTCTGTGTTTCTAACGTAATTGCTAAGCTGTTAACCTCTTCTGCTTTTGGAGGAATTTGCTTCCATGCTTCTCATATTACAATGTTCCCAACCCCTTTGCACAGTTAGCAATTCCATTTGTCCCCATTATTACTTAGCAAACTTTGACTATAGGTTTGAATTGTTTCCTAAGTTGCCCAAACCCGGTTGCTCTTGTCAATTCTGACTCCAGGGTACTTCGTGTGTGTCAGATGAGAACTAACTCCATAGTTTTCAATGACTATGATCTTTTGGAAACAGATTGCCAAGACTTTCTCCCAATGTGCCTCTAGGTAGATTCAAACCCCTAAACTTTTGTTTAGCACAGTACTCCTTACATTGATAATCACCTCAAAATTTTTATCTAGGCACATTCAAGATAGTCTTTAGAATCAATTACATAGCTGGCTTTCTACTCTTATTTGTTGGTTCTCTACGGAGAACGTGCCTCAAGTTCTCCACCAGCAATACTTTTCTGTGATGAGATGTGGTAAGTCAGGGATGGCAAAACCTAGGCCACTCTAGCTCTTTCATTCTATGGCGGTGGCAGACATTGCTAATCAATCACAGTACTCTTTCATAGATCCTTAAAATATTTAGGAATCTCCCTCATGCGAATTCTCAAGGCAGTCATGGCTAATTGATCACAGCACAGGAAAGAAAATCTATATGTCATTCGGAGTGTAGGGGGAAAGAACTGTGGAATGAAAGTGACAAAATCTAATTCTGATCCTGGTTATACCTCTGTTTTCACCTTATAAACTTACTTTAAAAACTAATCCTTATAAGAATTATCCCATTATATTATTATTTTTATCGTTAACATTGTTGTTGATTGCCATTGAGTCGAGTCCGGCTCATAGCAACTCTATGAACAGAAGGCCTGAAGCCTTTCTGTAACTATCATCATTTATCAAAGTCTATAGAGTTTCCACAGGTAGGTTGTTTAGGAAGTGGATTCCACTCCTGCTTCCTTATTGTTAATAGCAACAAGTATTTCTTGAGCATATAATATGTGTCAGGCCATAGTTCTGTGCCCTTTGTATGCTATTTATTCTAATGTGCTGAACAAATGCTACTATTGTTATTTCCATTTTCAGATGAGGAATCTAAAATTCAGAATAGTAAAGCCACTTATCCATGGTTGTAGCTGGTACATGACCAGGGGAAGATGGAACTTAGATACTGTTTAAAATGAAATACTGTTTTACCCAATAAACTCCACTTCCCTGAGAAAGCAGGAGCTCACAGTCTAGAGGGGCAGCTGGTAATTGGAAACAAATAATTGCAACTGGTGGGGAAAGTGCTGGAAGAGGCGATAGTGTAAAGAAGCTTTTCGCAAACCTGTCCTCTCCCCTCCACTCTCTTGTTGGTGGCAGGATGGCAGGAACCAGATCCTACCCATCTTGGTTTGCCTTGCACAAGTTAGGTGCTCGGTAAATATTTGCCAGTTTATGTGATGCGAGTGAGATGTAACTACTCTTTCAGATGGAGCGCCTTATCTGAGCTAATGATTTCTCTAGTGTGGATTGCAAGCCCTAAGGGTATGTTCTTGCTTTTGAAGTGGGAGCCAGAAATGCCTGTGTCTTTTTAAGGATGTAAAAATGCTCAAAATAGGAATGATGTGTATTGTAGTCAAATTTGCAAACCACGGACTCCTTTGGTTTCTGGGTCATTTGCTCCTGGCCGCCTTGGATTCTTGCGCATTCCATGAAGTTTCTGACTGTTTTGTTTTCCTGAGTAATGAACTGAAAATACAAAGTAAGAAGCAGATTGTATCTCTGAAATGAAAACCCCATAGACGATCATACATTTGTGGACATGTTTGCTGTGTCCACCAATCTGAGTCCTCTTCTCCAGTCCCAGTGCTCATCAGTCTAGCTTGGACACACCAGGGACAGGGAAGTCACCCCCATTTATTCCTTCTTCTGAAGGCCCTAAGCCTTAGAAAGGGAGCTCTGGCAGCATAGTGGTGAGGAGTTACACAGTCAAGTCAAAGGCATGAGATTTGAATCCACCAATGAACTGCTCAAAGAAGAAAGATAGGGAGTCTCTTCTCACACAATTTAAAGCCTCTAAAAACTTGCTGGGGAGTCAGCTGTGAGTTGGTTTCAACTCAAATGCACATAACAGCAACAGGAAGAAGCCTCAGAAAGAATTATTTTTTTTAAAAAATGGTATACATATAATTATTCATATGCGTTGTGCTTCATTCCTGTTCATAGTGTGGTTTATGTGTGTGTGTTTCACGCTTTCCTTCATAGGCATTATGTTTTATACCATCATCCCCATACTTTGTGTTTTATAAAATTAGTCCATTGGACTATGGCTACCGGTACCCCATCTTTTTCATCCCCACTGGCTCTTTCCCATTTCCTTTACTCTCTTCTTCCAGCCACCAAATTTTATGACTTTTATGATTCCCATCCTACCCATCCTCACCCCTCTGCTCCCACTCCTTCACCTCTAGACCACCTAAACAACATGCCTCCAGAAACCCTATGAACTTTGATAAATGTTGATGATTGTAGAGGGGTTTCAGTCCTTTTGTTCATAGGGTCGCTATGAGTCGTGCTTGACTTGAAGGCAATCAACAACAACAACAACATGTTTTACTAATTATCCTTCTAGTTTTACAATAATGGTGCTATGCAGTCAGTATTTGTCCTTATGAGACTGAGTTAGTTCACTCAACATAATGCTCTCCAGTCTCTCCCATGTTATGTAGTATTTTCTTGAAATCATTGCTTCTGCATGTTGCGTAGTATTCCATTGCATGAATGTACCACAATTTCTCAATTAATTCAGTTATGTTTGGACATTTGGGTTGTTTCATGTTCTTGTGATGGTGAGTAACACTGCTGTAAACATTGGTGTACAAATCTGTTTGTGTTTCAATGCTCATTTCCAGGGGCTATATTTCTAGTAGTGCTGCGCTGCAATCCTGAAGTCAGGCGATTTGAGGTCACCAGCTGCTCCACAGGAAAAGGATGGGCAATCTCCTCCCTTGCAATTAACTGCCTCTGAAAACCTGCTGGGATCAGGTATGGGTCGATTTCAACTCTGTGGGCCACAACAATAATAAAATGGAGTTTCTATGTTCAGCTTTTTTTTTTAAAATATACTAATGAAGGGACAGCAGAAACCCCATTTTTTATAAGCCCCCATTAACACTAGAGGCAGAAGCGGGTCACAAAAAATTCTTAGTTTAGGGCAAACATGAGTGCCCCAGGTAAAGCTTGGTCTGTCCTCAAAAAGTAAGAAATTAACTAGTGTCTATGTGACACAAAAAGAGTAAAGGCGGGCAAAGTAACCAGCCCATCAAAAGCCGACCAAATGACTGATCCCCCGGCCCACCAATCTCTTTGCCCTAGCAGGAGCACACAAGAAAGAGCTATAAAAGCAAGTGGGAGGGGAAACTCAGGGATTTTTTTCCTTCACCACCTTCCTGAGAAAGGGAAAAAGTCTCCATGCGTGGAAATAATAAAAGCTCTTGAAATTTCAGACCTGTTTTTGGATTTCTTTAAGGGGCATTTCGAGGGCACAAGACTGTTTTATTTATAAAGTTCTTATACATTATTTTTTACCCTAGATCTTTCCCATTTGCTTTTTGAGGAAACTCCAAATTGTCTTCCACCATGCTTGTACCATTTTACAATTCCATTAACAGTGTATGAGAGTTCCTACCTCTCCACAAGATCTCCAACATTTATTGCTTGCTGCCCTGCTAAATTTTGCCCCTGCCACTGGAGTGAGATAGTAAGTATCTCATTGCGGTTTTGATTTGCATTTCTCTTATTGCCAGTGATTTTGAGCATTTCTTAATGTGTCTGTTGGCCATCTGAATATCTTCCTCTATAAAAAGTCTTTCCATGTCTTTTGCCCATTTTGTAATTGTGTTATCAGTCTTTTCTTGTGGAGGCTTTGTAGCATTCTGTAAACTTTTGTTATGAGAACTTTAACTGAGATGGTATTGCAAATGTTTTTCCCCACTCAGACACAAAGACCTTTACAAATAAAACTGAAAAACTGCTTTGTGAGAAACAATAAAAGATCTGAATAAATGGAAATTTTTCTCTGTTCATGGACAGGAAGACTCAACATTGTGAAAATGACAATCCTACCAGAAGCAAACGTTCACAAATGTGTGTGAGCTGACTGGATTTGTGGGATTTAGCCAACAATGAGCTGTGGGCTGGAAGCTTTGTTTAGAGTCAATCAGGACCCGATGGCCAGGCCTTTGTATTTAAAAGGTGGTTGGTTGGGGCCCTGACTAAGTGTCCAATTTGGAGGCTCAGGTGTGAAATGGGTGGATTCTGGAAGGGTGGAGTCTGAAAGCAGAAGGATTCTGAGTGTGGACTCAGTTGTGTTTGAGACGAACATTCTTCTAAGTGGTATAGCACTGGTATGTCATTTCGCTATAGTGAAGTAACTTGGAGATGCTGTGATGCTGAACACTGTGCCACTGGTGTGTCAAATGCCATAACAGTTACTCATGGTGGACAGTGTTTTGTGGAGCTCCCAGACTGAGACAGGTTTGGAAACAGGAGTGGCATCCACTTCCTAAACAACGTGCCTCTGGAAACTCCATGAACTTAGAGAAATTATAATAGTTATAGAGCACGGTTTAGGTTTTTTGTTCATAGAGTTGCTATGAGTCCTGCTTGATTTGATGACACTTAACAACACCACCAAAAGCAGTTTCACGCAATCCCAATATAGATATCAAATTCATTTTTCAAGGAGCTTGAAAGGGAAATTGTCAAGCTTATTTGGAGAGGAAAGAGACCCTGAATAAGTAAAGCACTTCTGAAAAACAAAAATGACGTGGGGGGCATAGCACGTCCTGATTTTAAAACCTACTACACAGTGGTAACCAAAACAGCATGGTACTAGTACAAGGACAGGCACATAGACCAAGAGAACCCAGAAATGGACCTATCTATCTAAGATAGATATGGTCAGCTGATATTCGACAAGGAAATACAATATATCAATTGAGGAAATGACAAGCTTTTCAACAAATGATGCTGGCAAAATTGGACCGCCACAAGCAGAAAGCTGAAACAGGATCTACATCTCACACCATACACAAAAATTAACTCAAGGTGGATCAGAGACCTGGCAGTAAAGCCTCTCCAATACCATTCCCAGATCAGAAGAGACAAAGTGGGACCAAGCTCAGAAGGCCTAGCCTATAGAATAAAGAGGCTGACAAATGCAGCCAGAAATACACATTTTGGAAAGGATAAAATGGATAAATGACACCTTCTAAAGATTCTTGTGTGCATCAAAAACTTGTTCCAATAGAGTGAAAAGAAAGAATACTTTTAATAAGACAAAACTATCTCCCTAGAGTTTTCTTCCACTTACCCTGCTTCTTCAAGTCATGCTCAAGGAAGACCCTTTCAGAGAAGCCCTTTCGAGATGATATTTGCACCAATATCATGATTCCTTTAACCACACCATAGAGCATTTTTGCCCAGCTCCCTTAAAACCAGTCAATCTTCAGTGGACATAAGTGTGAGATCCAGAACAACACAAAATATTTAAGTTATTGTTTAAATAGCACAACAAACTTAAATGATGTACTTCAAAGCATCTCTCTTGCTTCTCCAGCCATCTCCACCTTTGATGCAGCTTGAATGCATAGTGAATTGAATTCCATAGTTCTCTCTCCTGAGACTTCTGTCAAGACAGAGCACCAGTACCAGACAGGAAGTCATCATCAGGCCTGGGTCCTTGAGAACTGCTTGGAAACCCCTACAACTGGTGAAATATTGTTATATGCCATCGAGTTGCCTGTGACTCATAGCAACCCTAAGTACAACAGCTTTGAAGTGTGCCCTGTCCTGAGCCAGCGTCACTGATTGTGACACACCTACCTCCACTGCCCTAGTCACTGTATCAATCCATCTTATGCAAGGTCTTCCTCTCCTGTGCTGTCCCTCCACCATTATGAACACAATATCCTTCTCCAAGGATAGGTTCCTCCTGGCCACATGCCCAAAGTATGTGAGACAGAGCTTCAGAGTCCTTGTCTCCAAGGAGAAACTTGATTTCACTCTCTCTAGGACATACCTATTGGCAGTCTATGGTATGTTCAAAACTCTTTTCCAGCACCACAACTCAAAGGCATCAATACTTCTTCTGTCATCCTTAATCATTATCCAGCTTTCTGATACATAGCAAGTAATTAAGAAGACCATGGACTGGATCAGGCGCACCTGAGTCTCTAGACTGATAAAGTTGCTTCTCAGTACTCTGGAGAGGTCCCTGACAGCAGATTTACCTAATGCAATTAGTCTTTTGATTTCCTGTCTGCTGGTACCAAGAGTGTTGATTGTGGAGCTGAGCAAGCTGTAACTATTAACAACCTCAGTATCTTCTCCATCCATCATGGTACTGCCAGTTGGCTCAGTGGTGAGAGTCTCTCTTTGCACAAGACTTAGAATGCATGGGCTGAATTCATAGGATAAGAACCAGCTTGCAGGAGAACAGGCAGATGCAAGAAAGCACAGTGAGATGACCCTGACCCACAGGTCAGGAGATTTAAGTTTGATAGAGGCAATTCCGATAACATTGACCCAAAGGTCAGGAGATTTGGGTTTGATACAGGCAAGTCCTTTTGAACTAGAAATGCCAATACCTGTGCTGTCACTGGGAGGAGATGTAGGGGGGACAATGTCATGTAGGATACATAATGCTAGGTGACATGGGCAAGACTCAACTATTTGGTCACATGGGCAAGAAACATCAGTGTGGACATCTAGAAAGCTTTGTAAACATATCCGATTTTCTTACTGAGATCAATTTTCAGGAGACAGCATCAAGAGGTTTCACTGAGTGTTGTAAACTGCGCAGAGGGAGATTGTTCATTATTCTCCAGCAGAGCGGCCGGTAGAGTTGAACCTCCAGAGAGACACGGCTTTTGAATTGGTAATCCAATGCCCTCCCCATCAGAGCTCCTTAATGTCTCAGAAAGACAGTGAAACGTGCTGAGAGTCAAAAGAGTAGACAGAACAAGCTCGTGAGAAGAACTAGGCTAGGCAGAGCCCAGGAGAATCTCGGAGAAGGTGGTGTTTGAATGAATCCTTGCTGCCTGGTCAGATTTGGCCATAAGATAAAACAGAGGAAAGGTGTGTGTACAGAGAGAGTTGGTACACAGAATGAGAAGGTGGTGAAGCTGGAAAGGGGTGTAGGAGGGGGTGGTTAATTATGAACTAGCCTAATTAACTAAGGGTTAACTTTCTTATCCCAAAGCTAGAGTTAAAAGTGGCTTATCTAAATGAACTTTTACACAGACTCGCAAATATGGGCAAAAACCGGTCTAGAAAGCTTTAATGTTGCCTCATTCTGTTCCTCCCAAAGACAAAGCAGAATGAAAGAGAAGACTCCCCAGGCCAAGAAAGGGATCTCTGTTTTTCATCCCTCCAAGTTTCACACCATTGACACTCTGTGCCACTCCACAGAAGGGAGGTCCTTCTGCATCCCGTGAGGTGGGCTCTCTGTCAGCAGCCTTAGAAGAAACAGAGGATCACTGATTCAGGTTGTCTCAGAGAAATGGTTATTAGTTCTTTTCTTTTATGGGGTCAGCTTGGCATAGTCTTACCCTTTCTCTCCTTTTTTTACTTTTTGGTAGCAATATTTATAAGCAAACATTCATATTCTCCAATTCTAAATAAACTATTCAATGACATTGGTTCTAGTCTTAGCAGTATGTCACTACAGTCTCTTTACTTGCATTATAACAATTAATGATGTCTCTGCTCCTAAGAGTTGCCTCGAGGCTTGAGATGAACTGTTGTCAGTTTGAAATAATATAGATAATTCTTTCTAAGAGCACAATACTCAAGACATTCTTCATTAGTTGAGTTACCTTGTTATTTAGTTTAATGGTAGGTTCAGAGCACAGTTTTAAGATTTAAAGATTCTTTCCAAGCAATAGATTTAAAGCTTCCTTCACTTACCCTCATTGGATACAATAAATCTTTGTTTTATACAAAAATGATTTTACTTTATTTTGATGTGGATGAAAGTTTACAGAATACATTTTCCATCCAACAGTTTATACACATTTTGTTCCAGTACATTAGTTTTTATTCCATAAGAATTTGACATTGTAGTTTCCAACAGAGTATGGAAATTATCGAACAATATCATTAATATCACATGCAAGCAAGATTATACTGAAGATTATCCAAAAACGACTGGAGCAACACATCAACAGAGAACTGCCAGAAGTCCAACCTGGGTTCAGAAGGGGCTGTGGTACTAAAGATATTGTAGCTAATGTTAGATGGATCTTGCCTGAAAGCAGAGAGTACCAGAGAAATGTCTTATCTGTGTTTCATTGACTATGCAAAGGCATTTGACTGTGTGGATCACAAAAAACTGTGGCTGACTCTGAAAGAATGGTAATCCCAGAATCCTTGACTGTGCTAATGCGAAACCTATACATGGACAAGGAGGCAGTCATCAGAACAGAAAAAGGAAACACTGGTTCAAAATTGGAAAGGGTGTACGCCAGGGATCTGTCTCATCTCCATACCTTTTCAATCTATATGCAGAACATATTATTCGGGAGGCTGGGCTCTATGAGGAAAAATGTGGCATCAGGATTGGAGGAAGATTCATCAACAATCTGTGTTATGCAGATGACACAACCCTGCTTGCTGAAACTGAGGAGGACTTGAAGCGTTTGTTGCAGAAGGTCAAGAACTGCAGCCTTCAATACGGATTGAGGTTCAATATCATGAAAACAAAGATTCTCACCACTGGACCAACTGGCAGCATCAGGATGGATGGTGAAGAGATTGAGATTGTTCACAGCTTTAGTTTGCTTGGCTCCAAAGTCAACACTCTTGGTACCAGCAGCCAGGAAATAAAAAGATGTATTGTGATTGGAAAGTCTGCTGTTAGAGACCTCTCCAAAGTACTGAAGAGCAACGATGTCAGTCTAGAGACTAAAGTGTGCCTGATACAGGCCATGGTCTTTGCAATCACTTTCTATGTGTCAGAGAGCTGGACAATGACTAGGGATAGAAGGAGAATTGATGCCTTTGAGCTGTGGTGCTGGAGAAGAGTATTGAAAATACCATGGACTGCTAAGAAAATGAACATGTTCATCCTAGAGAGGGTTAAATCAGGCTGTTCCTTGGAGGCAAGGATTCTGAAGCTTCATCTGACATATTTTGGACATGTCGCAAGGAGGGACCAGTTCTTGGAGAGGGATGTCATGCTTGGGAGGGTGGAATGACAGCACAGGAGAGGAAGACCCTCAATGAGATATATTGATTCAGTGACTGGGGAAATGGGGGATAGGTGTGTCAGAGACAGTGAGATTGGCACAGAATAGAGCAAGGTTTAGGGCTATTATACATGGCTTCGTTATGAGTCGCAGGTGACTCAATAGCACATGCCAACAATAATAATCTCTGATTTTCCTTCTTTTGATTTGGATCCATATATTGGAGCCTTGATAAAAACTTTTTATGATGGTAGTTGGGCACCATCCATTTCTTCTTGTCTAAAGATGAAGGAGACAATAATTCATGAAGGTGGGAAAGCCAGTCCATTTCCTTCTCCAATTCTTTTTTTTTCTTCTCCAATTCTTCATTCTTCTTATTTTTCTGCTGTTCCAGACAAATAGAGGTTAATTTTTGCATTTTCACTGTAGCCTAAATTTTCACTGAAAATATCATTCAGGCTTGATGTCCAGATAATCATCGTATAACTAGAAACCTGTTATGTAGTTAACATTTTAAGTATAGCATTGGCTTCAAAATGTAAATGCTGTATTGTAATCAGCTACCATTTCTGTGTTTAAGGTCCACTAGTTTCACCTACTTGATGTTTTTGTTAGATTCCTTTTACTTGATTCTGACTAATGGCAAACATATGAACGGAACGTTATCCAGCCCTGTGCCTGCACTGTCTTCTATCATTGCTATTTATTTCATCTCATTGTTGCAGCCACGGTATCAACCCATCTCAGTGAGGGTCCTCTTTTCTGCTGAACTTCTGTTTCCAATCATAATGTCCTCAAGGAACTTGTCCTTCCCACTAACATGTCCAAAATACATAAGGCCAAGTCTTGCCATCTTCACTTTTAGACAATATTCTGACCATACTTCCTCCAAAATAAATTTATTCTTTCTTCTGGTAGTCAATGGTATAGTCAATATTCTTTGATGAGAACATAACTTAAAGACATCAATGCTTCTCTGGTCTTTCTTATTCATTATTCAAGTTTTCTATGCATATGAGATGATTAAAAATACCATGGCTTTGAGACAAGTTCACCTTAGTTTTCAAAATGACACCTTAGTTTTTTAATACTTTAAAGATATATTTTGCAGTAGATTTACCAAATGTATTATATTATTCGATTTCTTGACTGGAGCTTTCAAGGAAAGAAGCTCTGGTGGCTCAGCTCCCTACTAAGAAAAACACCAAAAAAAGCCTGGCTTTGTGAACTCAACAGGAGAAAATTAAGTCAGTCTGTGTCTGTACATATTTATAGCCTTGTAAAGCCACGATCAGTTCTACTTTGTTGTACAGGGTCACTATGAGTAAAAACTGGCTCAATGTCAGTGGTTTAAGGCTTTTAGTTTGTTTCTTTTTGTACTTTCATGGGGGCTGATTGAAGACCTGAGTAAAATGAAATCATTGACAATTCCAATCTTTTCTCCATATGTCATGATGTTGTTTGTTGATCCAGTGGTGACAATTTTTGTTTCTGTCTTGTTGAGGTGTTAGTCACACAGTAATAGCTTCAAGGTTTTGTTTTTATCGAGCAAAATTGTATTACTAGCACATCACAGGTTAATGAATCTTCCTCCAATCCTGACGCCACGTTCTTCTTCATACAGTCTAGTTTCTCCAATTATTCCTTTAGCTTATAGTTTGAATAAATATGGTGAATAAACACAACTCTCACAAACACTTATCTTTATTCTAAGCCATACAGTACTTCATTCTACATGAGCACAGTTAAGTGTTCTGGATTTCACATTTTTTGCAGTATTATCCATAGTCTGTTAAAATTCGCATAGTCAGATAACTTTGAGTAGTCTCTAACAACATGGGTGTTGTATCATCTGCTTGTATTCTCGTGAAAATACTTTCCAAGACTTCTACCAAGATCTGTAAAGATGTGTGGGATGTGGGCATGGAGAATCAAGGTGGGTACTGCCCTCCACAAGGTGGGTAGAGAGGTGCCAGAGAGTCCAGTGGGGAAGGAGGGTGGGAGATACTACAGTCGCCCAGAAGAAAAGCTGAAAGACCCTGAACCAGGCAGGAGGCAGAGCAAACAGAGCCAAGAAATAGTGACTGTGGCTGTGTAGAGGTAAGATGGATCCCAGTCACAGAAAAAAATCCATCGAAAGGTTGTAGGCCAATGGTGGGCACAGTTCATAATGTTAGAAAGCACAATGAATGGGAATGATGGTATGAAACACAATGTGAATGAAGGATAGTGTGAAACACCATGTATGTGAATTTTGTATGCACAGTAATATAACACAAACATTTTTTAAAAGTTCTAAGGTACTCCTTTCATACTATTAGGGAGCCCCAGTAACGTACTGCATCACATATGGGCTGCTAAGTGACAGATTCATGTTCACCAATTGGTTTTTGGGAGCAGGAAAAGTAGTCTCCTTCTACAAAGATATACAGCCTCAGAAACTTGTCTGAACTGACCCGATGTCAGTGAGTCTGGTTCATGTCATTAAGTTGAGAGAGTTTCTTTCTGGTGGATTTGATTTTCTCTGGAGATGATGTTTGCTGGGAGTAATGTACTGGTAGTAAAGGTGGAGGTGAGGAAGCCTCTGATGAAACTCCTGGGAGCAGATGATGGGTTGCAAACTCAAGGGGGAGGAACAGTCATTAGAAGTTCTTTCAGGGATGACTCTCACACCTTCCACTGTCGTGAGTTTGCCCAGTGGAAGGAGTGATAAGTGCAGATTGAAAACTCTATCATGTCTTTCTGGGTGTCATCAGAAAGCACAGGGATTTAAGTGACAATTGTCTTCTAAAACTGGACTTAAAATCAGAAGCTCTACTGTGTATTTCGACCATTGAAAAATGTTATTGTTGCTAGCTGCCATCAGGTAGGTCCCTAACTTCTGTTGACTCAAGTGTAATGAAACGGGGCTGCCTGGCCATCACCATATTCTGTATGGGTTACAGATCTGATCCTATTATGATCCATAGAGTTCTCAATGACTATCAGCCAAGTTTGACTAACTTGAGCAAAATTATTAAAATAATTTAAATTTTAGATTATCAGGATTCTTTTCCTCATGTGGAAACTCCTCAGACACCTGCCCAGCATCATTGCAATGTGTGGGCTTCCTCCGACAGACAAGTGGTCCCTGTTCGTGAGGTATATTGGCCAGGAATTGAACTCAAGTCTCTCATACAGAAGGTGAGAATTCTACCACTGAACCACCACTGAATCTTCATCGGAAAATGATGGATGGGACACAGCCAGAACAAAAGTTAGCACACCCTAGGTGTTGATTCACTACTTCTTTTATGTTTTTCTAATTTCCAGGCATTTCTCTCCTTAGATTCTTCACGCTAGAAAGGCTCATGTCATCACATCCTTCTATTTTGCCACAGATTAAAAAAAGGCAGATGCATTATACGATGATGGCTGTCCCAACATGACGAGTGAGTCATTTGGGAACACTTAATCCCAGCTGGGGCACCAGGGAAGTCTCCCCTAGGTCTCCCACTACCTCAGAGATAGGCTGGTTCGTTCCCAGAGCTGGACTTTGTAGATGGAGTGGGTGAGAAAACGCTGGATCCACTTTAACCGCTGCCCACACGCCTGCCTCATAGTGCGCTGCTGCCTCCTCAGCCCTGCTTCGCCCCCAGGCCTTGGCTCCCCGCTGGACGTCTCCTGTGAGCATATGTGCACACCCACTCTGACTTTCAGCCATGACCGCCCCTGGGAATGGTCTTAAAGGGTGAAAAGCTCTAAAGCTCTTAGGATACTTTATTGAGACTAGAATTTCATTGTGGAAAATCTCCTCAGGCTCCAACCGCTGACTCATCCCTTGAGCCTAGTCCAGGAAATCAGTTTCCAAGACTGCACAAACTCACATGCAGAAAAGCTATCAATATGTTCACATTTGTATCCATGTCAATCTCCTTCCCTTATTCCTTGATATAATGAGTTATCTAATTACGGTGACATCTGTTGAGGAGGAATGTAGCTTCCCTCTCCCCACTCAGAACTCAGTGTAAGGTTTGTGTGGGAGAGGCAGAACCCCAATGGGAATCAGCTGTGTCTGTTGCCTGGCTTTTATTATCCCCAATAGCCAGCTACCCAATACAACAGCCCTGTCCCAGATACAGTCAGACCCACAGACTGTGTGTGATATTACAACTTCTAGCCCAGGCCGAGTTGATAAACAAGTCAGGAAAGAAGGAAGACTACATGTTAGCTGGTTCAACTTTACTTAATAATTAATACGTATGTTTTATGTTAACTTCTTGTTGTTATGTGTTATTGAGTCAGGACTAGTATTTGACCATCCAGTTGTTTTCAGAGCCTTATGAACCCCAGGGGAGATTTCCCATCTTTCTCCTGAGGAGTATCTGGTGGGTTCAAACCCTGTATCTTTGGATTGGCAGTGCAACCTTACCACTCAACCACCAGAGTTCCTTTATTGTAGCCTGCAAATAAGTTTTCATTGACCACTCCAACATAACCTGGAAATTTAAGTACGTACAATTCTTCCTCTCTCACGACAGCATTTCCTCTAAGTCACATTTTAAGGATTGGTTTTCATCTATTCACTCATTCAACAAATATTTTTTGAATGTCTAACAGGTCATGGTATTTGCAATCGCTTGTTATGCATCAGAGAGTTGGACAATGACTAGGGAGGACAGAAGGAGAGTGGATGCTTTTGAGCTGTGGTGCTGGAAAAGGGTACTGAATATACCATGGACTGCCAGGAAAACAAACAGATTCATCTTGGAGAGGATTAAACCAAGCTACTCCTTGGAGGCAAAGATTCTGGGGCTTCGTCTGACATACTTTGGACATGTTGCCAGGAGGGACGGGTCCTTGGAGAGGGACATCATGCTTGGGAGGGTGGAGGGACAGCGCAGGAGGCGAAGACCCTCTATGAGATGGATTGATTCGGTGACTGGGGTAATCGGGATGGGTGTGTCAGAGGCGGTGCGGTTGGCGCAGGATAGAGCAGGGTTTAGAGCTGTTGTGCATAGGGTCGCTATGAGTCGGAAACGACTCGACGGCACATAACAACAACAACAACTAGGAATTAGGGCATCCTAAGAGAAACACAATCTTCAGAAAGTTTTTCTATCTAGTTAATCAAATGGAGGGTCCAGTCCTTGGAAAAGACATCATGCTGGGAAAAGAAGAGGGGCAGAAAAAGAGAGGAAGACCTTCCCTAAGACAGCTTGGCACAGTGACTAATAACAATGGGCCGGAGTGTGTTGGAGGTCATTGGGCTGGTGCAGGGTAGGAAAGCTTCCAATCTATTTCATCATAAGTGGCTAAACAACTGCAACACAAATGAAAATTGTGTAGGCACATTGTGCCCAATACTTGAAGAGGGGGTGGTGGTGGGGATGGGGTGAAGGTAGTAACAAAGTCCAGGTTTTCTCTTCTGTCACAGCCCAAAGGTTCCTTTACCACCCACAGAGTCTTCACCTTTCATGCTAACTCCCAAGTAGACCCACATTGAACGACAAAGACCAAAATGCCAAACCACAGATTCAGTAGGGTCAACGAGTCTTGAGTGAGCTGGGGTTAGTTTCACTAATGCTTCTTATTGTTCCTTTTCTTGGGAGAGTTCTAAGTAGGTTTGATTCATATTCACAAGCTTCTGCCGTCTTTGGGGTGAATGTGGCTGCAGTGTGTGGAACTTCTAACGGATTTTGTCCTCTTCCTTGATGTTAGTGGGAGGGAAACAGAGGATGCACCTCTAACTCCAGCTCCTACAATGTTTGATAAGATCTTTTTCTATGTTCTAGGACCAAGTGTCCTTTGGACACATTTTTTCAATTAAAAGAATTCTTCCACTCATTTTTCTAGGAAATTCCTAATAATATAGTCATCAAAACGTAAGACTCTTGTCTAGTGATCCCAACAATAAATAGAACTTTAGGGCTATACTGGACTTTCAGAATAATTTAATCCAACATCCTCATTTTGTGAATGGGAAAATTCAAGTACAGTGTTGGGGTTTTAAAACACATGCTCAGGGTTTTCATGTTGTTGTTATTGTTATGTGCCATTGAGTCGCCAATGACTCATAACAATCCTATGTACATTATCTCTGAACCCTGCCTTATCCCAAGCCAATGTCATTGTCTCCAACAGACTTAATCCCATTTCTCCAGTCACTGAGTTGATCTATCTCTGGTCTTTCTCTTCTCTGCTGTCCCTCCACCCTTCCAAGTCCTCTCCAAAAACTGGTCCTTCCTGGTTACAGGCCTAAAGTATGTGAGATAGAGCTTCAAAATCCTTGACTCCAGAGAGAGGCTTGGTTTCACCCTTTCCAGGACAGATCTGTTTGTTCTCCTGGCAGTCCATGGTATGTTCAACACTCTTCTCAAGCACCACAACTCAAAGGCATAGATCCTCCTTCTATCATTCTTAGTTGTTGCCAAGCTCTCTAATGCATAGTAAGTAACTGCGAAGACCTAGGCCTGGATCAAGTGCAGCTTAGTCTCCAGACTGGCATCGTTGCTCTTCAGTACTCTAGAGAAGTTCCTGACAGGAGATTTTTCCCCAACACAATTCATCTTTTGATTTCCTAACTGCTGGTGCCAAGAGTGTTGATTGTGGAACCAAGCAAGCTGAAGTTATTAACAATCTCATAGCACTCCTCTATTCTCAAATTCTTAGATTACTGCTATTATCCACACCGGTTGGTTTTATCCTTAAAAAAAACAAGGTTCCCCTGACTACAAATTTTGTTTATATTACTGTAGTTTAAATCCATTTTAAGACTATTTTCATTCATTCAACTGCTTATTCATTCCTTCCACAAACATTTATTAAGTACATACATTTGTTGAAGGCATTTTGCTCTTTCCTGAGGAAGATGTGGAGTGGATAAAACATAGTCTTTATTATATCTGTTATAAGTCATAACATATGAACTGAAATAACATGATTAATAATAATAGTAGCCATTGCTTATATACAGCTCATTGCAACAATGAGCTTATACACATAGGAGAGTGTGGCGATGATGCAGGGTGGGCAGTGTTTTGGTCTGTTTTACACAGGCTGCTGTAAGTCAGAGCGAACTCAATGACATCTAACAACAATATATCCCCAGCAGGGTTCTAGGAGGATATTGTAATTATTCCTATTTTATTAATAAGAAAGTGGAGGTCCACATAGATTAAAGGACTTTCCCAAAGCCACAGAGCTAGTAAACAGGACAACTGTGAATTAATCTAGCTAGACCGGTCCTTGGAGAAGGACATCATGCTTGGGAGGGTAGAGGGTCAGCGCAGGAGGGGAAGGCCCTCTATGAGGTGGATTGATTCAGTGACTGGGATAATTGGGAGGATGGGAGTGTCAGAGACAGTGTGACTGGCAAAGGACAGAGCAGAGTTTAGGGCTGTTGTACATAGGGTAGCTATGAGTCGCAAGCGACTAGATGGCACCTAACAACAACAGTCTAGTGTCAAGAGCTTTGGTCGCCTCCTGGGTAAGGAGTCATGTCAACTCAAAAGTGGTGGTTCAAATCCACCAGTTGCCTCATGAGATTGTTGTTGTATGACATCAAGTTGGAACCCACTCATGGTTGACCCTCAAGAGAGTTTTCAGAGGCAGTAAATCACACAAGAGGAGATTCCCAATCCTTCTCCATGGGATAAAGATAGGCAAGCTCCTCTCATGTGATTTATAGTCCCTGAAAACCCACTAGAGGGTCAGCTTGTGAACTGGCATCTAACAACAAAAGTGCCAAAACAAAATGTGATCTTTTAAAGGGATACTTTAAAGGAAAGCTTTTAAAGAAATGTGATTGCTTTAAGGAGGAAAGTTCCCTTCCAAGTAAAGAAATCAGGAAGGCTTCTTAGAGGAAGTGGCATCTGAGCAGGTTGTTAGGTTTGACAAGAAAACACTGAGGCAACTTGGTGACCCTTGCTTGGTGTGGAGTTGGATACAGGTGACATTCTAATGGGTCTGAACATATGATCCAGAAACATTCTAAGAAGTAGAAGTCTTATGACCCTTTCCATCGTCTCATGTGATCCAGCTAGTCCATTGCTTGGAATATACCCCAAGAAAATGAGAACTGAGGCTCAAACAGAAACTTGTACACCAGTGTTCATAGCAGCATTATTCACCATTGCAAGAACACGGAGACAGCCCAGATGTCCAACCACAAATGAATGGATTGAGAAGTTGTGGTACATTCATATAATGGAATACTACACAACACGCAGGAGCAAAGATTTTGTAAATTACTACCTAAATTAGGAGGGATTGGAGAGCATTATGCTGAGTGAACTAACTCAGTCCCACAAGGACAACTACCGTATAAAACCATTATTTGAATATGAGGATCCAAGGTGAGGAGAAGGGTGGAAATAAAGGGGTGAGGATGGGTGGGGGTGGGGTAGGGTGTTAATAATGGGCTTGTACAATTAGATGGGTGGATGGGGTGAAGTAAATAGGAAGGATCTTTTGGGGAAAAAAGTATTCAAACTTTGTAAATAAATCAGAATAAAATTTTTTTCAAAAACGATAATGATCACACCACTCCCTACTTAAAACCTTTTCATTCTCTCCATCCCTCTGCAGAGCCCTTGAGATTTCCTTCTGACTTCTTCACCTATGATTCTATCCTACCTCCCTCATTCTCATGCATTTTCATTGCCATCACCTACTCTTTAAACACTTTTCCAGTTTACAACTGCCCAGTTACGCAGTCTCCAGGCTTTCTTTTTAGGCTGCCTACAGTCAAAACTCATATATTTAACTCACTTGTCCTTAAAAGACACAGCTCCCCACCCCCCAACCCCCATAGCTAAGCTAGGTTCTTCAGGGGCACATTCTGCTCACAGCCAACTCTGCATCCTGGCTCACCGCATCCCAGAAAATGAAGTCATCCTCTCTGGTTCCACTTCTTCCCCTAATTCCAACCTAGGTTGAGCATTCCTCACAGCTCTCTTAGTCTTTGCCACCCATACAACCACGTCCTCACCTCCCTGCTTTTCCACACCCACCACTGTGGTGGGTTCTTGGACCTGCTCTCTAGAGTGGGCCTCCTTTTTTCTATGGGAGAGTCTTGGTGAGGCATCGTTGGGCCTTTGCAGACATGATTATTTGATTGTGATGTGTTTTTGTTGGCAGCAGTCGGATGCATCACACATCCAACTAAATGTGCAATGTGCGCGATGCGGTGCTTGTACAAGAGGGGTAAATTGTGAGCCGAGCAAGCGACTGTCAACTGTCTCAAAATGTCTCCATTCTGAGAACCGCAGACTGCAGATAAGTTCCGTCAATCAGCAGTCACAGGCACTGTTAAAGCTGGCAAAGCCTCTTTAAAACTTTTTCCTTTTTTATTAATAATTTCTTAATGCAACATATATATGTATGTTTTGAGCATATTCTTTCCATTTAATTCCCCCCTCCACACACACACTCATTCATTGTTGCACATTTTCCTCCCTGCCCACCCCTCCAAAAGATGGTCCAAACTCTTAGTTGGGCTACTAAAATCAAGTCTCCTGAGAGCTTATCAATCTTTTAGTCAAGAAATTAATTAGTAACTCTTATGAATGGACAGACAATGCCAAGCACTGCTACAGGTTCTGCAGAAACAGTGAACAGGACAAGAGAAAGTCCTTGCTCTCCTGGAACTTGCATGTTAGTAAAGGATGAAGACATCAAATGCCTAAAGCAAGGGTCAGGTCCAGCTTGCCACCTGTTCTTGTAAATAAAGTTTTATTGGAACACTGCCATGCTCATTTATTTATGTGCTGTCTATAGCTGCTTTCACACTACAACTGCAAAGTGTCGAGTAATTGTGACAGAGACAGTATGGCCTACAAAGCCCAAAATATTTACCATCTGGCCCTTCACAGAAAAAGTTTGCCGACCTCTGGTTGAAAAAAAGCTAAGTGTGTAGTGTGTCAAGTGGCAATACTTGTTCCAGAGACAAACAGGTGGAAAGAGAGAAATATGAAAGGGGTGTCCAGGGTGGTCCATCCTGACGACATGACTGATGAGGAAGGATCTGGTTGGACGGAGGACAGAAGTCACAAGAAATAAGTAACTGAAGATTCCAGTCAGAGGAAACAGCAAGTCCAAAAACTCTGCCTACAGCTCACTGTGTGTTTAAAGCATCAGGAAGGCGTGTGAGGTTTAGCTAAGTGAACAGGAAGAAGAGGACTAGAGACTGGAGCAGAGAGATGGCAAGGCCCCGGTGTGAAGGCTGCATGGAATGACCTTGGATTTATTCTGAGATGTGAAACCAATGGCTTAACTTTGTGTTTTGAAGGATCTCTGGTTGCTGTATGAAGAATAACAAGAAGGATCACGTGTAGTAGCAGAGGGACTTGTCATGAGACTACGGCAATAGGCAGGCTTGGCGTCTTGGATGCAGGTTGTAGCCATGATGTGATAAGAGGTGGTCAGATAACAGACAGACTTTGAAGGCAGAATCATTAGGACTCCCGGACTGACAAAATGTGGGTGGGAGAGACTTGTGAATTTTTTTACCTGAGTGACTTGAAGGGAGGAAGTACCCTGTTTTCCCACAAAAGGACAGTGGGGCGGAAGCAGATGGAGGGCATCATTCCAAACTTTTGAGAAGCTCACACATATCAGCACTCTGGAGTGTGGCTACTGTAATGCTCTTTCCCCATGGATTGTTTAGACACAACAGCACGTAGTAACAGAGGGTGAGGAGTTCTGTTTAAACCCTACCCAGAAAGACAAGTTGTAGCCGCCAGGAAAGGTGTGGAAGAGGGTATTCCAGAACTCCTTACCACTGTGGTTGTTATTTGGCATGAGTTGGAACTGAACCATAGCTGACCCTCGAGTGGGTTTTCTGAGGTAAATGAATCCCGTGGGAGGAAATTGCTCATCCTCCTTTCATGGGGCAGTTGGTGGATTTGAACCGCATGCCTTTCAAATTGCAATACAACTTCTTACCACTAGGATATTAAATAAGGGAGTTCTGGTGGCTTAGTAATAAGGACTTGCACTGCCAACCCAAACGTAGGAGAAAGATGGTCCATCTCCTGTGCAATATACTGCCTCTGAAAACCAGCCGAAGGGTCAGCTATGGGTCAGTTCCCACTTGACAGTACACAGCAACAACTATCAAGTCACCTAACTATAAAACAGTTCTTACGGGACCACCCTACACAAGTAGGCTTTCTGATTAACTCAGCCTTCACCCCATTATCCCAAATTTCACTTGCACCATACTATTCAATGTTTTAATCACTTGACTTATTTGTTTACTGATTTCTGTCCGCCCTGACCTCCCACCCCCACAACTGGAAATCATAGATGATATGGAAGTAAATGAGAACATTATCTATGTCTATCTTGGTTTTTGTTCTTGTATCCTCAGGGCTTAGCACAGAGTCGGCCACGTAACATTTGACTTGTTCTTCTCAACAATAAAATGTTTTCTTTTGCCAAAATCCCGTACAGAAGCCCAGTAAATTTATTTATTTACTCATTACACAGATGAAAGCAGTGTGTCTCTGGCTGAGTTAGGGCTGAGGGGTCCCAAATGGGAGCCCCTTGTTTTAGGACTATTGATCTCATCAAATGGAGGCCTCCTATGCTCAGTGTCATAGTGTTGGACTGTCCAAAGCATTTTTTCTATCCTGGAGTAGTTAAGGGAGGGAGGGAGAAGAATGCTAGCAGAAGTTGCCAATGTTTCATCTAGCTAAATAAAGACATGAAAATAATCCAACTTTTCTATTAGTCAGATTATGCTGCAGGAACAAAGAACTCCCTAAATCTCCTCACTTGATAGAATAAAAATCTCTTTCTCATGAATGCTAAATGTCCAGCGAAGCTGGGAGTGGACACTGGGGGTTTGGGCTGATAGAGGCTTCATCTTGACAAGAGATTTCACCACCTCAGAGCAGGAAAATGAAATTGAGGTGGCCTGGCCTCAGACTCCCCTGAAGTCTTCCTGAAAATGACAGGCACCTCCAACTTAGCCTTTGTTAGTGAAAACAAGTCACTTGGCCTCACCCAGTGTAAACAGGTCTAGGAAGGTTAATCATCCCAAGTGCCTGAAAAGGAAAGACAATTATTGGAAGAGTTTGTTTAAAATTAAATCAATCAAACAGTGCATCTAAATTCCAAAATCAATCTCCATAATAGTCTATGTGTTTCCTACTGCCAAAGGGGCCCTTTAGAGTAGTGAGAGAAGACATTCACCCTGAAACCCACAGCGTCCCTTTTCAGCAGGAAGTAGCTAAGAGAATACGCCATCCCCTTTTCCTTATGAATGAGGGTGAAGTCTCTCTCAGGGAGGAGTGATAGGGAATGGCAAAGGACACACTGACAAAGGAGATTAATCAGAACTGGCTTTGACAAGCACTGTGGCAACTGGACAATTAAAACAGACATTCAAGGGGGAAAAAAAAGAAGAACGAACTGGGGAGGAGGGTAGAGAAAACAGTGCAACAATGAATGAATGAAAACCCAAAATCTCTATAAATGTTCATTAAAACTAATAAAATTTAATAATAATAATAAAAAAGAAAAATATTAAATCAATCACTATTTGTCCTTTCCCCCCCTTATTTTTACTGGGTACTTAAGAAAACTGTCATAGATCAGCATATCCTCAAGCCAGCATTGAGGTGCAGTTGGACACCATCCCTGCCACTGCCAGAAGTCACCTCTCAGGACCTTCTTTGCTTTATACCAGAAGCAAATTGAAAGTTTCTGATTGCAGATGAAAAGAAGTTACAGTCTATCCACATAGATACTTGTTTCTATAAGAAACGGAAGTGATAAGGGTAAAACAGACACTCATCAACTAGAGTTTCCTTACCTGGGTAGAGAAGAGCTAGATATTCAGAAAGAAGATACGATCGAGCACATTAGAAACCCTCAGAAGTACAATCCTCCCTTATTTGTCAAGAACATTGTAAATGTGATGAAGTTAAAAGTTTTGAAGAGGAAACCAAAGTCACATTGTCTCCAGGTTGGTTCTGAGTCATAGAGATCCTCCATCCAGTTTCCACTGTTGTAATCCACAATGAGAGGGGAGTCCCTATTTTTCTCCTGCAAAGAGGCTATTGGATTTGAAGTGCTGGAGAACTTGTTCTGCTAACCCAAAGACCATTGACCTCTAGCGGTTCCAATCCACCCGTGGCTTTGTGGGAGCAATATGGGCTATCTCTTCCCACTGAATTTTAAAGCCTTGGAAACTCATCAGAGGGTCACTATGAGTTGGAACCAACTTGTGGCAATGAGTGAATGAGAAGTGTTTTCAGATGAGGAAACGACCCTGGATCATCCTAACAGGCCCTGTGTGATCACAAAGGTCTTTTTAAGAGAAAGGCAGGGGGTTAGTGTCATGGAAGGAGACATGGGGATGGAAGCAATGACGCCATTGCTGGAGGGAGGCCATGAACCAAGAATGCAGGCCGCTTCTAGAAGCTGGGAAAGGCCACGAAGAGATCCTCAGAGTCTTCAGAAAGAATGAAGCCCTGCCAACCCTTTGATAACAAGATTTTGACTTACAAAATGGAAAGAGGATAATTTGCATTATTTTTAGCTGTCTACCTGTGGTACTTATTTTAACAGAATGATACAACTTATTTAGAGGTTAAGCACATGCATTCTGGGGCCAGATCACTCAAATTCAAAGTCTTGCTATAATTTAACAGTTACATGATCTTGTAGAAGTTATTTAAGTTATCTTTGCCTACATTCTCTCATTTATAAAGTGGAGAAGCTCAATATCAGCAGTGAAAACAAGGCCAAGTGCTAATTGTGTAACAGATCACCAACTACTCATATGCAAGTTCAAGCTGAAGTTGAAGAAAATAAAATCAAACCCACAGCAACCAATATTTTACCTTAAGTCTATCCCACATGACTTTCAAAACCATCCCAGGAATAGGTGTGAGGCCTTGAACACTAATGAGTGAAGATTAAATGAGCTGTGGGAGGATATCAAGAATATCATCCATGAAGAATGCAAACGATCATTATAAAGGCAGAATTGGAAGAAAAGACCAAGATGTATGTCAGATGAGACTCTGAAGATTGCATTAGAGCATCGAGAAGCCAAAGCTAAAGGAAGAAATCAAGACATTAAAGAGCTGAACAGAAAATTTCAAAGGGCAGCTCAGGATGACAAAGCAAGGTATCATAATTGAAACGTACAAAGAGGTGAGAGTCAGAAAATAAAAAATATTGAACTCAGTCAGTATTTCTTAAGGTGAAGGAATTGAAAAACAAATTCAAGCCACAAGTGGCAATACTTAAGGATGAATTAATAAAGCAGAGTTAGTAAAACTACCTGCCTCATAGGACTTTTAATTGATACAGGTTTCTGAACCTAGAACAGTATTGACAGCTATTAAATACTCAATAACACCAATTTTAAAAGAACTTAGTATGCAGATAGGTGTTTTTATCCTAATTTTATATGCTTAGAAAATCATATGATTTTCCTAGAGTCGTGTGGCCAGAAATATCGAGAATCCTCAATTCCTCTGCCTCCTGATAATTCACCTTTCTCAAGGTTTCACTTTTTCCAGGCCTGCCTCACAGTTCGAGTAACCGCCAGATTAGAGACATCTAGAAAAACACTGTGATTTGCACCAAACATTAGAGTTTTGGGAGGGCCATGGCGTGTCTTTTTTTGCCATGGCCCCTTCATCTCCATTGTGCCTCATCCACATTTCAGGGGTGAAGATACCAAAGCTCAAAGAGGCTGAGGCACTTTCTCAAGATCACTGGCTAGTGAGTGCAGACTGAGAGGGGAGCTGGGGCTCCTGGCTCCAGCCTGAGTCTTTGCTATTGCCAATCAAATCCTCAGGTTCTTGCTAATTCCCTGCTGTTCAAATCCCAGCCAGTGAGAAGTGCCATCGATTCAATGCTCATTTAAGGGAATATGATATAAATCCTGCGTAGGTGGTCACTAGACGTACACATTTTTATTTCTTTTAATACCACTTTAATTGGGTATCACTTGGTAAATACTTTGACTAGCAAATGTTTATACTCTGTGGATTTAACAAAGTTAGACTTTTCCAGTGACTGAAAAATACTGAGAGATGTAATTATGCTGATTTTCATAATGAACTGAATGAAAACCCAAGTTCCCTGGACAGAGTGGCAGTACTCTTTGCCAAGCACAGCACAGGAAGCCTGCGTCACTGACCTTCCCAGTGACAGTAGGCAAATTGCTTTCTTTTTCTGGGTCCCAACAATTTGCTATGTGAAATGAGGGGGCTGGACGACAGAATCCCTAATGGTCTTTGTGACTGGAGATTTTGAGGGTGACACACAGCCGCAGAACTGCGCCAGGTCTCGAGTACCTAGGAGCAGAAGGATGCTCTCCCAGCCTGCTGCACTGGTCTCTGTGTCCCAGGAGCAAGGCTGATCTGCCCAATGTACAGCTTTCCCAGTAAGGGCATGCCACAGAACAGCTGGACCAGCTTCCTTGGCAAGGTGAGGACCAGATGGGGAGCGTTAGCTCTGCTTCTGGGTCCCTGAATCTGCGGGTCCCAAAAGCCTCATTGAAGAAGGAGCCCTGGTCCTGGGACTGCAAGGGAGGGCAGAGGGCAGCTCTGACATTCACTTAAATCTTGGCAGAAACGATTCCCCCAATGATCAGTCTGGCAAATAACATATTGACCTGCTGTCTCATTCCCTCTCTTCTCATTTTAATTGCAAAGATTATATTTTCCCCCTTTAATTTTAAAACAAACTAATATGTCCTGAAAAGAGTGTGGCCAGAGTTCCTTGAAGGATGACCAATCTTTTTCTTTCATACTTTGGACATATAGCTAAGTGAGGCTATTCCTTGGAAAGAGACATAAGGCTTAGAAAGTTGGAGGGTCAGCGAAGGAGAAGAAGACCCTTAATGAGATGGACTGACACTGTGATTTCAGTAATGGGCTCTCCTATGTCAGAGATGAGGAGAATGGCACAGGATAGCACAGGTTTCAGGATGGCTGTTCAGAGGGTTCCTACGAGTTGTACTCTACTTGATGGCATCTAACGACAGTGACAATAATAATTTTAAAACTGGGCACATTCAACTTTTGTATTTCCAATAGCAGTAACCCAATATACAGTTTTTGGAAGTGTGCTGCTATTTTACATTCCTAAGCATATCTGTACCCCAAAGTGCTGAAATCTTACCAGCTTGTGGACACAAATGAATTTCCAGTGACATTAATACTCCAATGTCGGTGGCTTTTGAGTTCCCACTTGGAGCAGCAGACGGTGGCAGAGTGGTGCAAGCAGTGTATGCTCATCTATTAACCTAGAGATTGGTGCCACAGAGGAGAGGCCTGATAATCTACTTCTGTAAGGACTACAGCCAGCGGAACACTTGTACTCAGTAACACGTGGGGCCGCTGAGAGCTAGAACTGACTCAATGGCAATGCGTTTGGTTTTGGATCAGTCTTTCATCAGTTGATCTAACTTATTCACAGGGTGCTTGTGTTACAACCCCAGACATCTCTTCCAAACCTTCCTCCAACACAATTCTACTGCTCAGGGCACCTGCTCCCAGGGTGAATGGGTCAAAGTCACCTCTTCCTTTGGTACAGAGAGAGGAGAGGAAGTTCCTCATCCCAACTCTTCTCTGATCATCTCAATTCCCATGGGCAGCATGACCACTCACTTTTCAGTCTGTACCCTCCTCTCTGAGATGTAAAGGGTCATACTCGACTCAATGGCACCTAACAACACCACCCTTCCTTTCTAGAATCAGTCTCTTCACTCTGAGGGGACAGATCGTATTGATGCCACCATTTCTCTTCTTTGCAAGTTGTTTTTGTTATGTGCTTTCAAGTTGTTTGTGACTCATAGCAATCCTATATACAACAGCTCTGAACTTTACTCTATCCTGAGACAACATTTTTGTCTCTGACGCACCTATATCCATTACCCCAGGCACTGAGTCAACCCATCTCATCGAGGGTCTTCCTCTCTTGCACTGTTCCTCCACCCTCCCAAGCATGACGTCCCTCTACAAGGACTGGCCCCTCCTTGCAACATGCCCAAAGTATATCAGATGAAGCTTCAGAATCCTTGCCTCTAAGGAGTAGCCTCATTTCACCCTCTCCAGGATGAACCTCTTTGTTCTCTTAGCAGTCCATAGTATATTCAGTACTCTTCTCCAGCAACACAGCTCAAAGGCTATTCTCCTTCTATCATCCCTAGTCATTGTTCAGCTAGTAACTGCAAAGACCACGGCCTGGATCAGGCACACCTTAGTCTCCAGATTGACACTGTTGCTCTTCAATATTCTGGAGAGGTCCCTGACAGCAGACTTTCCCAATGCAATTCATCTTTTGATTTTCTAGCGGCGGTACCCAGAGTGTTGACTGGGGAGTCAAGCAAACTGAAGCTGTTTGTGTTCTTTACATAGTCCCTCTAAAAGCCCCTTTCCTTTCTCTTAAGTATATGCCCCCTTGACAGTTAACTTGTTTCTATCAAGTCAGACCTGGCTTGTGGCTGAGCCTCCACTGGGTTTCCAGGCTGTAAAGCACACAGGAGGAGAAAGCCCATTTTTTTCCATTGGAGCAGCTGGTGGATTCAAACCATCAGAGAGGGACAGCCTTCAGATTAGTAGCATTTTATCC
This sequence comes from Elephantulus edwardii, assembly GCF_000299155.1. Lineage (NCBI taxonomy): Eukaryota > Metazoa > Chordata > Mammalia > Macroscelidea > Macroscelididae > Elephantulus > Elephantulus edwardii. Next base: position 5,525,459 of record NW_006399802.1, read on the forward strand.
TGTGAACAAGGCCACCAGTAGCTGTCAAATGGATTCCAAAGGGCATTTAAAACTCTCACAAGTTCTACTGATTCTAGTTTTCCAATTTGAGTTTCATTTGAATATTTGATTGTTAAAAGCTTTTACATCCTAATAGAGAGGCAAAGAGTTCTAGCATGAATCCATTAAAAGAATAAATCTTTCAGGGTAAACAAAAAACATGAACAAAACAATAAAGAAACATTCCACCCCAAACCCGCACGTGACAAGAGGGTTGAATCTTAGGCAATCTGTTCATTACATAAGTTGATCAACAGATAGATGAAATGGTTTTAGGTGCAGTCATTTTAGTCAGCGTGATCTGTTAAAGTTTATCCACAGTGGGATGTCAATTCTTGGCACCTACTGTATTACCTGGGGCATACTTGGAACTCAATTAATGCTTACTTACTGAGTCAATGAATCATGCATGAATGAAGTAAGCACAGCTATTTCTAATTCAACTTTGATGCTATCTAAGCAGAATGGAGGCAGAACATCTCATTTTACTTTTAGGAATATCACGAAGTTCTCAGGACACTAACAGAACTCACTTTAATTTGGAAAATAAACCAGTGCTCTGCAGCTTGTAAGGAGCTCTGTGGGAGAAAGATCTACTTCCGCCAGGTCGACTCCCATAAAGATGTCAGTGTTGGGAACCCTCTGCGGCAGTTCTATTCTGTCCTGTAGAGTTGCTATGAGTTGGCCTCACAGCAACAATTTTCTTTGATTTAGGTAGTTTGGGGGGAAGATAGTCCAGGAAGAAAACAGAGCAGAAAACAGCATTAAACCAATTGCCAGGTCTCTTCTGACTCATGACAGCCCCACGTGTTGCAGAGTAGGACTGTTCTCCCAAGTTTTCATGGCTGCGACCTTTGTGAAATGTCCAAGTCTTTCTTTTAAGGTCCTTCAGAGTTGGGGGGATGGTTGGATTGAACTGCCAGTCTTTCAGCTAGTATTAACAGTTTGGACCACCCAGGGTCTCCCCAATACAGCAGAAGGCATGAGTAAGCCCAAAGGCCTTTTTGGACAGGTTGGCCTTCTCTCCTGCCGAGAACTGGAGATACTACTTGGGCTGCCGAGAGGGGCCACCAGGATGTAGGAAGAGCATCAAGTCTGCAAACTTTCATCTTGCTGCTTCTTTCTATTGCTTGGGTGCAAGAAAGAGGATGGACGGAGTTTTGTGTCATCAACACTTTCTCTAGCAAAGTCTCTCTGGAATGAAAGTAGATGTGGTCCTTCAAAAGACTTACAAATAATAAGTTTGCTTAGGCATTAATTTCACAAGTGTGTATTGAACCCTTAATATAGAGTAAAGGAGCCCTGATGGTGACGTGGGTAAGCAGTTAGCTTCTAACTGAAAGATTAGGAGCTATCCCATCAATTGCTCTAAGGAAGAAAGTTACGTAGCCCTCTTCCATAAAATTACAGCCCTAAACCCTTTGAAGCAGCTCTGCTCTGTCCTATAAGGGGTTACTGTGAGTAGGAGTCAGCAATGGGTAGTGGGATTATGTTTCAAGCTGAGTTCCTGTCTCTGGAGCAACATTAGATAATAATGCAGGGTCTCTGTCCTCAAGGAAGAAATGTTCATTTGGAGACAAGTTAACAGAACTCATTGCAGTAACTGGAAGCACTAGGTGCCTTGGAATATGGTCTTGAGGTCTGAGCTGAGTTCTGAAGGAAAAGGAGGAATAAACCTAGGGAAGGGGTGAGGAGTGGAGTATGGAGAATGCCTTAGGAAGAGGGTGTGGGAAGTGGAAAGACTCTAGGAATACAGCCTTGTAGGTTTGAACCACTGACGTCTCAGCAGCCTGGTGCCACCAGGGCTCCTATAAAGTGTTAGAATCTCATCATCAACAAGGTAGTTGGACTAGAGGGCACCTCACTGATCTAATTGGAATGTGGAGATTCTTGGGATATCTCAAAGATCAATACAGCAGAAGGAGACTTCTGGGCAGTTAGACAAGTACCCCGAATATTTTTTATTGACTTGTTATCCTTATAGAATGAGTCTATAACATCACTTGATGATGAGGGAGCTTTGGTGGCCTAGGGGTAAGAAGCTGTGCTGCAACCCCAAAGGCTCATGGTTGGAGTCCACCAGTTTCTCCATGGGAAAAGGATGGGCAATCTCTTCCCATGCAATTTACTGCCTCTGAAAACCTGCTGAAAACCTGAGTTCATTCTTACTCGATGGCACACAATAACAACAATGCATCACTTCATGTCACCCTATATAAATGCTCCCCCAGGTCGTGGGAAGCCTGAAGATGGAAGGCTGTCCACAGTTGATGGATGAGAACAGTTAAGTTCAGGAGGCCATCTAGGTAGTGGGACACAGAACATGGTTCAATGAGTTCAAAGAATGAAGAGTATCCCCCCATGATCCTTGCTGTTACTAGGCATTTGACTTCGCTATGTAATTGCGTGGGAATATTCAAATGGGGCATGTGAGCCTATCCACAAAGGGATTGTTTATTTATATCATTCCACAAAGGGATGGGCAAGTCTCAACAATTTTCAAGGGGATTGATTAGTCTTGCAATAAATTGAGGAACTGTGCTGAAGACAGCGAGACTAGCTCAGGATAGGACAAGACTTTAGAGCTATTGAGCATAGGGTCACTATGAGTTGCAAGTGATTTAACAACATATAACAGCAACAATAACAACAGACACAGAGACTGCTTTTCTGGGTCTTGAAGAGAAAATGCTCCAGCTACACCTATAACAGCAACACGTACAACCGAACTGGAGACCTGACATGAGATAGGACCTTGTGGGGGGTGGGGGAGAGCACCAATATTGGCAGGACTGATAACTTTGTTGGACAACTGGAGGTGAGAAGCCAATATTGGCAGAACTGAAAACTTGGGAACACTGGCCAAAAATGCAAGAGAGGCTCAAGGCTGAGGTGTCTGCATGCACATTTAGGGAACTCTTTCGACTTGTGTTCTGTTACCAATCTGGATTATAACATTTTGACTTCCCAGATATGGTTCTGTGTGGTCTGTGAGCGATTGCATCCGATTTTGGACCCAGCAAAGCAGTAATATTGGTGTTGAGATGAGTAGAAAGAGGTATGGGAGGATGAGGGGCACATAGCTGACCTCGTGGGAACTGGTTTTGTGTTACTGATGCTGTTGACAGGGACAGTTCCCCTTTGTGAAGTTGGTAAAGGTCAGATATGGCCATCTCCACATGACCCTTGTTCTTCTCATATCCTACAATTCTGTAGGATGATAATGCTTTTTGTTTTAAAGAAAAATATGCCATTCCCCCCTTTACATGACCACTGAACACTATCTGGACAAATACAAATATAGCACCACAGTCCCTCCCTATCAGTTGGTTTTAAAGAATAGTTGCTTTCCTGCGTTTTATAATTTTCCTTTAATTAGTATAATTTGATTCTTTGAAAAAAGGGATGGATCATAAAGTGGTGGGATGAAGGGAGAGTTCATGACTAACTGGAGAGCTTCTCAAACAACACACCATTTATAGGAATCAGAGAGTTCTAAAAATAGAGATTGTGATCAGAAACTAGCAACTAAACAGATGTTGTATCATGCGTGTCAAATTATCCATACATTGTCTTTCCAAGAATCTGGTTTTAAAGGCTTACGAAAGAGCTATCCTGAGATGAATATAAACCAACTGCCTAGGAATCAAGACTAGACCGACTGCTGCCATTGTCAATTTGAACACCTCAAGATCTTTCTAGAATATGCAAAGAGCTTCTTCATGTTTGTATTTGAGGTTTTGGTTGGCAAAAAAGATAGAGTCTTGAAGGACAAAGATGTGGATAAAACATTCTACAAAGAAAGAGTATAATGAACTCGGAAGTGAAAATATCCACTAAGAGAATGAGGAATAAATTATGTTCTGGTTCTCTTTGGTCGAAAGCTTAGATGGAGTTTACTGCTAGTTAGTTGTTTCTTCTTTTTTCCTCTTCCCCACCCCCTCATTTGCTTGTTCACTTCTTAACTGTCTACGAGAGATTAAAGCAATCTGAATTAAGTTAGTGAAATTGACTTTTATTATTGAATTATAATCATTTGTGCAATTATGAAACCAGGTGTTCCTGATTGAGATCAATTATTCTTTCACCTGATCACTATAGAGCTAATAAGGACTTAGAATTGCTGTTTGAGTATACTTCCAGCCAGGCTGAAGCCTTCTTGAAAGGCATTTATTAAGCCAAAGAGTGGTGGAAAAATATCCAGGGGAGAACAAGGACAGAGATTAAAATCCTCTAGGAAAAGGCCTAGAAAGGCTGATTTGATCATTAAGTAGCCTTAATGGGTGACTGGCTGTTGACGAGGAAGCTTTGCGGTGTTCCTACAGGAACTTTGATGGGGGTGCAGTGGGGGTGGGCATGCGGGTGGGCTGGGAAATGAGGAACACAGGCAATATCTATGTAACAGCAGAGTTAGAGGCCCATTTTCTGCTGATGTAATTGCACTTTTTCTTTCCTGAACCTTCACGTTTGATCCTAGGAAAGGAACACAGAAGCCAAGTGTATAAGCTGTATGTGGAGTGGACATGCAGCCACTGTTGTGTAAGATGCAACCTCTAGATTCCTGAAGTTCGTGGGGCCTTCATGTGTGGCCTCCCCTAGGGCACTGAGAGGTGGGAAGAGCAGTGGTTCTTCTTTCCATTTTACAAGTGATGACCTGAGACTTGGGATGGTGAACAGACTTGCCTCTATTCATGGAATTAGTAAATTATCAAAACTTCCAGATTCTAAGACCCCTGAAGGGTTTGTCCCTCACAGTTTGTTGTTATATCATCCCATTCTACACGTAAGCTTCTATATAGAGGGCATCTATGTAGAGGTTTGCTAGCCTGAACATAAATTAACACCACCTAAGGAACTTAAAAACATATTTGATGCTTGAACCTTCCATCAGCTAGGTCAGAGTCTCTGCATCTGGGGTCTGGGTATTGATACATTGTTTTTAAAGAGCCCAGAAAACAACAACTCAAAACAAAAAAGTCTCATCGTGTGGAGTTGGAACTGACTGTAGCTGACCCTCCACTGGGTCTCCAAGGCTACATACACTGACAGGAAAGGTCTTTCTTCTCAGAGTTGCTGGTGGATTTGAACCAGCAGAGAAGGGTGGCCTCTGAGTTAGCAGTTTGACTCCCTCTGGACTAGGTCCCCCAGTAATCCTGTGAGAGCCAGGGCTGGGAGCCACTGATCTAGTGGGTGACCGATTAGCTAGATGGAGTCTGGTCTTTTCTTAGAAAGTTCAAGAGTCATTTAAAGCTTTTTAATTTGTGAATGCCAGATAATTAGCATAGATACAGTAGTTTGGTTATTTACAAGGAGACTTATCAGAAGGTTTACTTTAGATAATAGGGGAATTTCAAAGATCAGTGGTACTAGGGAGTGGAGAACATCCTTGCCTCTGTCCTCCGCATTCACGTCTGTCATTCTTAATCACTAGTTCTGCATAGCTTGTTCATTCTCACCCATCTCAGGCTACTTCTTCCTACAGTACAGCGAACCTTATAATTGATGGTTCCAGATATCTCCTTCCTTGGAGATGATCTGAAATTTCCCCATCACATTTCTGGGGCGGTGCCATTGCAAATCAGTCGCATTGGTAATATGATTTTGCCACTAAGATTCTTCAAGTCTTCAGTCCATCCTCATAGCTAAAGTGGGAAAGGGATTATTTTCAAAAAGAAAGGAAGTGCTTTTCCAGAAACACAAATAATGGAGATTCTCTAAAGGGGTTCTTATCATCTGTAGTTTTCATCTTTACTCCTGCCACTGGACCACTCTACAGACATGTTTACAGTGGTTGCCCTGATGAATAGAGTTGGAATTCTTCTGGTCTGGAAATTCACACCACCTGGTGGGGGAGGGAGGATAGAAATCCATGATCCTGGATCCAATCATTTGATGAACACCGAGCAGCTAGACCTCAAGGCAGAGGACCTGGGTGGTAAAGCAGTAGGGAGACCATGCAGGCTTCTATGCTTATCAATTGTCAAGAATTCACAGAGCTTCATATTTGGAAGGGTATGAGTTAAAGATCTTTGGGTTACCAGGGACAGAAACTCAGATAAGTTTTTAGACACATAAACACAAAAGGAATCTATTATACACATGGCTGTACTATCTGTAAGTATGTGCTTTCAGGAATGGCTAGATTTAGAGCCCAATGGACTGAAGACTCTGTCTGCTTTTGCCAGCTCTACCTACTTTCCTCTGTGTGTGTGTGTTTTTCTCAGGCAGATTTTCTCTCCTAGAGGCAAGATGGCTGCCAGTTTGGCCACTTCTGTGGAAAGATAGTAATGTCCCCCTATAGAATAAATGAAAACTCAAAGGCTGAACAACATTGAAATAACACGAGACTCAGACCTGAGCCTATGCATATAGTTTAGAGATGAAATTGCACATGTCAAGACTGAAGCCAAAACCAAGCCCATTGCCATTAAGTCAATTTCAGTGAGTGGTCCTTCAGAACCACCCTATATAGTTTCTAAGGCTGTAAATCTTGAGAGGAAGAGACTTTCCAACTTTGTCTCATGGTGGCTAGTGGATTCGAACAGATGATTGGTCAGCATGCATGACTGGTTAGTAGTGATTGGTTAGCAGTGAGATCCACTCCTTTCAGGATGCTGTCATAGTAGGGAGGGGTCCTGGTAGCACAACAGTTAAGTGCTCGGTGCTGAGCAAAAGTTGGGTAATTTGAACTCACACAGTAGCTCCACGGAAGAGAGACTTGGAGATACAACTTAGTAAATATTATAACCCAGGAACCTCTATTGAGTAATCTTACTCTGTCATGTGAGGGTGTTGTGAATCTACTTAACAGCACCCAGCACCAACAACATTGTAGTGGGGTCTAGTAAATGGGTGCAGGCAGGACAGGGCAACAGGTATCTTTTAAAGGTCATCTAATCTCCATACCTTTTCAACCTGTATGCAGAATAGATTATCCGAGAAGCTGAGCTCTATGAGGAGAATTGTGGCATCAGGATTGGTGGAAGATCTATTAACAATCTGTGTTATGCAGATGACACAACCCTGCTTGCTGAAACTGAAGACGACCTGAAATGCTTGCTGCAGAGGGTCAAGGACTGCAGCCTTCAGTATGGATTGAGTCTCAATGTCAAGAAGACAAAGATTCTCACCACTGGACCAATTGACAGCGTCAGGATGGATGTTGAAGAGATTGAGATTGTTAACAACTTTAGTCTGCGTGGCTCCACGGTCAACACTCTTGGCACCAGTAGCCAGGAAATAAAAAAAAAAAAGTATTGCGATGGGAAAGTCTGCTGTTAGGGACCTCTCCAGGGTACTGAAGAGCAATGGTGTCACTCTGGAGACTAAGGTGTGTCTGATACAAGCTATGGTCTTTGCAATCACTTGTTATGCATCAGAGAGTTGGACAATGACTAAAGAGGATAGAAGGAGAATTGATGCCTTTGAGCTGTGGTGCTGGAGAATAGTATTGAATGTACCCTGGACTGCCAAGAAAACAAACAGATTCATCCTGGAGAGGGTTAAACCAGGCTGCTCCTTGGAGGCAAGGATTCTGAGGCTTCGTCTGACATAATTTGGACATGTTGTAAGGAGGGAGAGGTCCTTGGAGAGGGACATCATGCTTGGGAGGGCGGAGGGACGATGCAGAAGGGGAAGACCCTCTATGAGGTGGAGTGATTCAGTGACTGGGGTAATCGGGGTCAGGGGGTCGGGGACAGTGAGATTGGCACAGGGTAGAGCACGGTTTAGGGCTGTTATACATAGGGTCGCTATGAGTCGCAAGCGACTCGACAGAACATAACAACAACAACAACAATAATCTCCCAGTTTCCAACCCTCTGGCCAAAATACAGTACTCAGGCACCCTTTCTCTAAGCAGTAGCCTTCCAAATGTTAACACTCTGTGCTTATCCGTCATCATATTTTGTACAAAGTACATAAAAGTCACTCGTGCAGTGAACATGTTGAGAGATCAATTGTGACTCAGTTATCTTGCTACCCTTAACACCTAGCAAAGAGTTGTTACAGAGAACTTCCTTATACAGTTTTGTTGAATTGCAAGGCTCACAAGAACCACCATGTAGTCTAGGAGAAGGATCAGGAGAGTAGTAGAATTCTGAAATTAGGCTGACCCTTGGTGAAAAGTTTAAGTCCTACTCCTTTCAGATAAATTTTTCAGATCTGGTCTTTGCCTGAAGGCTCTTCCTCATCTGCTGTTAAGATTGTTCAGATGTTTGTCTTATAACCATGGTGCTCTACTCCCCCAAAATCAGCATTCAAAACCCTTTTGAGCACATTTTTACTTTAACCCATCTGTAGCTCCCACAAGTGGGATAGACTCAAGGGCAACTGGTTTGGCTTTTTGGTTTTACCTTAACACACATTGAAGCACATTGTAATTGTCAAATAGTATTATTTAGTTTCTTACTGGTTTAATAGCCAATGGTTGCTTTTAGAAAACACAGTAAGGTTTAAAGGTGAAGGCATGCAATAATGGGGCTGCCTTCGAGTATGGGAAAGAGTTCTGGGAGGAAAGATTAGATTATGAAACGTGTTATATGTGGATAAAGCAAGTGGAGTGGAAGATGAATGGAAGCATGAGACAGAAGTCTTGCAGAATAAAACCAAAGAGGACGGCCATACTGCAAGGGGACCCTGAGCACAAGAGGCTTCTGGGATATCGCCTACAAAGTTTTTGGATATGCTTGTTCCGGGTTCAGCCACAAAGGGATGATGAAAAAGGCTGTGTCCTTTCTCAGGCCTTCTATTCCCTTTTCCAGTCTGCCCAACCAGGCCCAAGGAGCCAGTCAAGTGAGCCATGAAGATAGAGTGTAGCCAGATTCACTTCTGTCTGCTGACACCATAGCTGCACCCTCCTCCAATTCTGAAGGCCGTCTGGCTTTCCTCACTCTGTAGTCTTGGACAGTAAGTAACTTGTTTAAATCACCATTGGACAGGAAGCAGCTCTCAGCCTGCCTTGCGGCTCCCCTTCTATCTAAGCCATTAGGATGTTTAATAGCTCTGGCCCCATGCTGGTTTCTGACATGCAGTAATTAATTCCTTTCCACTTAGAGATGTAGCCATTCACAGGTCTTGATTCAAAAATGTCTCTGCTCTGTTCCATTTTGTAAAATACTTAAAATGTTGAGTAGGAAATCCACTAGGCCCTTTAGAAAAGTCAACAATCTCCTTTGTGCTTTTATATGAAAAGAAATTCTGGATACAGTAATGATTTAAAAGTAAGATGTGAAACCATAAAAATTCTTTGGGGAAATATTACTATTTATATAATCTTAGACTGGGAAACAAACTGAGGAAAATGATTTGCGATGTATAAGGGCTACTTCCCATAATAACAATGATGGTATTGATGGCAACTTTAGCTGATAGGTAAGTGCTTTCCATGTGTCACTGTGTTAGTGGATAATGGATAATAACAAGTTAATTCACAAAGGAAAAATAGTGCAAGTGGTAAAGACACAGAAGTCTGCTCTGTTTATAATCTAAGAAAAGCAAATGAAAAGCAATAATGTACTGCTTATGAAAATAACCTAGATAATAGAAACAATAATAAACTACTGTTTGGGTAGAAGGCTTTGTGGCACAATGGTTAAAGGCTGGGTTGCTAACCAGAAGGTTGGCAGTTTGAACCCACCAGTTGCTCTCTGGGGGCGGGAAGGGGGGGAAGATGTGGCAATCTGCTTCTGTAAAGATTTACAACCTTGGAAGCCTTGTGGAGCGTTTTTACTCTGCCCTATAGAGGAGCGATGAGTCAGAATTGACTTGGGTTTTGCTTTATTGGCTAAGGTGCAGGAAAAGACTCACTTTCACACATTGCTGTTGGGAGTCTGAATTAGCACAGACTTTCTGGAAGGGAAATTTGACAGTATCTGTAGAATTAACTTATTTCCACATCTAGGCATTTATCCTGGAGAAATAATTAAGGGTATGCACAAAGATGTTATCTTATTGGTGAAGACTGGAAATAACTCAAATGCCCAACAAAAGAAGGTTTATTAACTAAGCTGCCATATATACTTTGAAGAGAATAATACGTACACAATAAAAATAATGAAGTAGATAAATATTTTGTTATTAGCACGGACAGGTTCAGATCATAGTATGAAAAGAGGTTAGTGAATAGAAATATGTGATAAAATTGGATTCTTAATAAAATCCTATTTTTTGTTAAAAGAATAATGAGAAAATAAAGTTGGGAGAAAATATACAAATATTAACAAGTGAAGCTACATGTGAGTAATAAAAATAAGAGAGATTCAAATTTACTTCTTTTTGCTCATAGGCATTTTCTTTCTAGTTTATTTTCTTTTCATAATGAATACACGTTTCTATGACATTGTTGTTATATATGGTCAAGTTGGAACCGACCTATAGGTGACCCTCTAGCAGATTTTCAGAGACAGGAAATCACATGGAAGAATAGTGTCCATTATTTTCTAGCAGAGCAGCTAGTGGATTTGACCTTTTCCCTCTGGGATTGCAGTTCTACTTCTTACCACTAGGCCCCCAGAATTCCTTCTATGACACAGGGCTAACAAAATTGCTTACCTTGCATGATTTATGTGAAGACTGAATAATGTATGCATCTAAGAGCTAGACAATGAATAAGGATGACAGAAGAATTGATGCCTTTGAGATGTGGTGTTGGAGAAGAGTGCTGAACATCCCATGGACTGCCAAGAGACAGGTATGTCTGGAGAGGGTGCAGCCAGAGTGGTTTTTGGAGGCAAGACTGTTGAAGCTTTACCTCACATACTCTGTGCATGTTGCTAGGAGGGTCTATTCCTTGGAAAGGGACATTATGGGTAGAGGGTCCACGAAGGAGAGGAAAACCCTGGACCAGGTGTATTGATATGGTGATTGCCACAATGGGCTCTTGTGTGTCAGGAAGTGTGAGGATGGCACAGGATAGAACAGGGTTCAGATCTTTTGTTCTCAGGGTCACTATGAGTCATAATCAACAGCACCTGACAACAACAATGCAAAGTGACGATGGTGCCCCATGAATGGTACCTGTTTCCAGAACAGGAGAAAATGACCAGCATGTGCAAAGCTGTGAGGTGTCATGAAGCATGAACCTTGCTGTTGTGGTCATTGTTAGATGCTGATCAGTCAGCCCTGACCTTACATACAACATAGGAAACACTGGCCAGTGATGGACCATGCTCACTATCACTGCTGTCCTTGAACCCATTAACAGTGACACGGTAATTGGCACTGTGTCGATTCGTTTTGTTGAAGTTCTCTCTCTCTCTCTCTCTCTCTCGTTGTCACTGTTGTGTACCGTCAAATCAGATATGACTGGTACAGGAGGAGATTGCCCCTCCTTCTCTAGTGGAGAATCTGGTGGATTTGAACTGCGCCTCTTTGGGATTGTAGCACAGCTTCTTGCCGCTAGGCTACCAGAGCTCCCTTGGTCTTTCTCTTTTTTGCTTTCTGCTTTACTAGGAATGATGGTTTTCTCCAGGTATTAGCCCTTCCTAATAAGATGCCCAAATTATAGGCGGCCAAGTTTCCCCATCCTCCCTTTTCAGGACCATTGCTGCTGTACTTCCAATTCCTGTATTTGCTTTTCTAGCACTCCTTGGTACACTTAACATTCTTTGCCAGTATCATAATTCAAAAGTTATCAATTCATTGTCAGTCACTTGTTGTTGCCAGATGTCACTTTGAGGAATTGGTGTGCCTGACCCAAGACACCGTATTTTCAAAGGTGATGTAGTCTGCAGAGAGTTGCGCTGCTAACCCAAAGGTCACACTTCTCTAATGGTTTCCAATCCACCAGTGGCTCTTCAAAAAAAAAAAAAAAAAGAAAGAAAGAAGGGCAATTTTCCCTGTGCAAATTATAGCTTTGGACACTTGGTGCAGAAGCAGCTGTGAGTCGGCTTTTGTTTAACAGTAATGTTGTTGTTGTGCTCCTTAGAGTTGGAACTGACCCATTGCTGACCCTCCAATGGGTTTTCAGAGGCAGTTAATTGCTCAGGTGGAGATTGCTCATCCTTCTCCCCTCAAACAGCTGATGGCCTTGAACTGCATGTCTTTGGAATTGCAGTGCAGCTTCTTGCCCCTAAGCCACCAGAGCTTTCAAACATACGCATGTGAAAGTTTGGCTGTCAATAAGGCAGAGACTGAGTCTAGGAAAAGCCAAACGTGAAGAAGCCACCTGGTAGGTGGAGTAATTAGGATATGTTGTTGTTGTTATTGTTATGTGCCATCAGGTTGGAGCTGACCCTTCAACACATTTTCTGAGGCTGTTAACTACACAGGAAGAGACTGCCCATTCTTTTCCCGCAAAACCGCTGGTGGATTTGAATCGTGTGCTATCAAGATTGTTATGCAGCTTCTTACCTCTAGGTAACATCTGATAACCCCAGTTCTCACTTACGGAACCTAATTTCCTTCTGTGTTTTTGATCATTTGTAGGGAACTATATTAGAAAAATTATTTTCATGCTATAATTGTTTGAGGTCTGCAATAAAATTCTTTTCTCCTACAGATTCCAGGTTTGCTTCTACCAAGGATTATGTTGAAGCAAGTGTTGTTGTTACAGTTGTTAGGTGCCATCAAGTTGAGTACAACTCATAGCAACCGTAAGAAGAACAGATCTGAACCCTGTCCTATCTTGTGCCATCCTGACACTTCCTGATACAGTAGAGCCCATTGTGACAGTCACCGTGTCAGTCCACCCGGTCGATGGTCTTCCTCTCGTTTGCCAACCCTCAACCCTTCCAAACATCATGTCCCTTTCCAAAGAATAGCCCCTCCTAGCGACATGCCTGAAGTATGTGAGATGAAGCCTCATGATTCTTGCCTCCAAAAAGCACTCTGGCTGCACCCTCTCCAAGACATATTTATTTGTTCTTTTGGCAGTTCACAGGATGTTCAGTGCTTTTCTTCAATACCACAATTCAAAGGCATTAATTCTTCTCTGTTATCCCTGTTCATTGTCCTGCCCTCAGATGCATAGCAAGTGGTTGTAAAGACATGGCCTGAATTAGACACAGCCTACTCCTCAAACTGATATCATTACTGCTCAATAATTTGGAGAGGTCCCTAACTGTAGACTTTCCAAGTGCAACTTGAGAATTTGTGTTGCTAATAAACACCCTAGAGATACTAATGATATTATTAATCTATTTACCTCACTTTAGTAGAAGGAGCTAGAAGAGAATCTAGAAATTAAAATAAATAAGAAAAATTCTATGTGAGATATATAATTTCTGGTTTACCCTTAACCTTGTGTGAAGCCATTGGGATCTCTGTTTAATGAAGTAAGGGCCTCCTGGGAGATTCTTCACTGTGTATGGGCCCTGGCCTCAATTTCAGTTCCCTCATCTCCTAAGGATGGGAGCTCTCATGGCCTAGTGGCAAGAAGCTGCACTGCAATCCCGAAGACACACGGGTTTGAGGCCACCAGCCACTCTGTAGGAGAAGAATGGGCAATCTCCTCCCATGTGATTAATGGTCTCTGAAAACCCACTGGAGGGTCAGCTATGCGTCATTTCCAACTCTACAGTACACAAGAACAACAGCAGCATCTCCTAAAGCTCCCAGAAGAAAGCTTCTAATGTTGAGGAATCAGCAAATGTGTTCCTATAATAAACAGCTTCTGCACTCATCTTTTTCTCTAGGTTCTCATTTTCCTTTTATTTTTAATCTGACAATTTCTTATTATCTCTTTGATGCTTTTAGGAGGATTTCAACACTCTTTATTTTTAGTTGTTTTCAGTAGGAAGTTTGGTCTAAATAACTTAATTTACTTTTCTAGAAACAGGAAGGTCCACACTAAGTACTTCATCCTCCTTCATTCAGTGCTCTCAAGATAACAATATCCTACGAAACCCCTAGCATTTTCCTCTTGTTTAGCTAAGGCTTTGTGTATATCCATGGACATGTGTTTAAAATACATATGTAACGGCATCTCACTTTTGTTCGTGCTCGTCTATCTTGTGAGGCGTCACTCAGAATCTGCCATGCTGAAGTCTTTCCTTGTATCCAGACTTGCCCAGGTCTCTCTCTCGAGACAAGAAGTCACTGTGTCTCAGAATTCCAAAATAGGACAGTTAAAAAGGCATATTATGATTTGACCATTCTGAAGATGAGGAGACTTAAGCCCAGAGAAAGAAAGAACTTGCCCAAGGCCACCCAATGAATTGCTGGAGTGGCTGAGCCTGGAACCCAAGCCCACCCTCAGCCAGCCTGGCAAGTCTTTCCATGATCACATGGGCGCCTTTCATTACATCGAGCCAAGCTTGCTTCTTTGCAACTTCCATGTAGTAATTAATCAAAAAAATGGCAAGATGTGTGTCTTCTAAATCTGGGAAAAACACCAAAAGAACTCGGTACATTTTTAAAATGTAATTTATATCTGCCTAGTTCTGAGGATAAAGGTCTCTATCCTTAAGCAGCTCAAGGGAGAGTAAGCAGTCAACAGAGATGACTGAAGAAAGTCAGCATTCCCAGGGTTTCATAGTAACTAACCCTTTTCATTGAATTGCTATCTGTGGGATCTCTAAAATCGAAGGAGTTCTGAAACATCATAGAATACACCCACTGTCCTCCTGGAAGGATTCCAGTAAAAACAGCTTCTAATTAAATAAAGTAGCTCTGCCATGTTCACTTCGGAGAAGAGAATAAGGCTCCCAATGAGAAGCTCATTCGATTCACTCTTGTTTATTACTTGTTAAATAATCATCGAGTCTTGCTGTTCCCACTCATCTTACAACTTTTCATTGCCTGAGCACAGGAAAATAATGGACAAACAAATACATAAACCAATGATGATAAGGGGAACAAAAGGGCCATGCTTTGGGAAACTAAAATGGCTATAATAAAATCCATTAAGCACTGAAGCAAAATGACCAATTTGGGAACTGAGTTTACAATTAATTCATTCCATTTAGTTTCTTACATTCCTGAACGCTGGCCCCAAAACACCTCTTTGACTGTACGTCCCTCTAAACCCTACTTCCATCACGTGCAGACACGCATACAGTCTTTCTCTCTCTCCGTTCCACTTACCCATGTCTGTGCCATGAGCATTTTCCCCATTGGGTTGTTGTGATCAGCTGCCCTTGAATCATCTACGACTTGTAGAGACCCTATCAACCAGATCTGAACCTTGCCTACCCTGTGCCATCCTCACCATCAGCTCATTGCCCACCGTTACAGTCAGTATCAAGCCACCTTGTTGAGATCTTCCACCCTTTCTTTGACCCTTGACCTTTCCCAGCATGACATCTTTAGCCAAAGACTGGCTCTTCCTGAAAATATGCCCAAAGTCTGTGAGAAAAAATTTTACCATCCTTGCCTGTAAGGAGCACTTGTATTTCCTCTGAGACAGTCTTGTTTGTTCTTTTGGCAATCCATAGGATATTCAAGGCTATTTTCCAGCACCACAATTCAGACTTCAGAGCCCATCTAAATCCCCATATGATTTTTTAGGAATAAATCTTACCTGTGGAATTCTCCCATTAGAGTCTATGGGAGCCAATCTCTGTGGAATGGACCCTGGCTCCTGATACGGCATGGACCACTACCTCCTTGTCCTTGTTATGTAAGCTTTTTTCAGTATAAGTATGTTTTGTATAATATTTTTGGCATACTTACATTTAAAAAAATTATCATTCACTGTTTATCTGGAATTTTTATTTAGCTGGGTGTTCTGTATTCTTTCTGACAACTCTACTCAGGTGATTTGCCATTTTGTATTCCAGTTCACATTAGAAGATAGATGTCCGGTCCCACTAATTCTCCTGATCATAATCAATTTACGGAATCATACACAACTTACTGAACAACTACCCACTCTTTCTCAGTAAAGCAAGCCCGTACAAATGACAGATAACCTGGACTCTCCATCCTCCAACAACCACCACTCTTCTGTCAGTTTGTCACATTGGTGTTTTGTGTGTTGCTCGGATGCTAGACTCTCTGGCATGAGTATCATAAGTATCAGCAGGATCCCCCACAGTGGACAGCTTCAGCAGAGCTTCTAGACTAAGAAAGACCAGGGGAAAGGATTGATAGTCTAAAAAAAATTGGCCAGTGGAAAGTTTATGACGGACAGCGTCAGAACACGATCTGATACAGTGCTGGCAGATGAGCCTCAGCTTGGAGGGCACTCAAAATATGATCGGGAAAGGCTGCTTCTTCAAAGTAGGGCTGACCTTAATGATGTGGATAGAACAAAGCTTCTAGCACCTTCCTCAGTGGGTGTGGCAAGACTCAAAAGGAAACAACTGCAAATATTCATTAATAGTAGTTTGTATGAATCAGAAAAAGTTGAAAGGTATTTTATTTATATATGTGTGTGTGTGTGTGTGTGTATACACACACATATATATATACATATATATGCATATATACACATATAAACACACACACACAAACACACATAAAATGGAACCCTTGAAGATTGATATCTTAGGCATTAGTGAGCTGAAATGGACTGACACTGGCCATTTGAAACACACACTCTTACTATTCTGGCCATGACAAATTGATGAGGAACGGTATGGCAGTCATAGCTAAAAAGAACATTGTAATATTTATCCTAGTGGGACTCCCAAGGCAATGAACCTTAGTCGTACTTCAAACCTGGAACAAAACTCATGGTTCAACTTTCAGTCAAATAGGACATAAAACTATAAGGTGAGTAATAATCCTGGGAGAGGCATATATTCCTTGGAATAATCAGCCATATAATGTCAACAGAGCAACATTTCCCCAAAGCTAGAGCTCAGAAAGTAGGGGGGAATACGACAGAAGGAACAATAGAAATGAGAATAACAGAGTGGAAGAGAGAAGAGTGAGACTGCATTGTGGACACTGGCATTGATGTTATAGAACAATATAGGTATTGACAATTAAATAGAAACTCATTTTTTTGGTCAATTTTCACTTAAATCATGATAGAATAAAAAAAGAGGTCCAGCCTCAAGTACAAAACTGTCAGTGATAAGATAATATCTATATGTCTGCAAGGAGGGAGAGTTAATATTATTATTCAAATTCCACACCAGTGGCTAATGTGCACAATAAAGAAATCAGTGATTTTTTTTTGCAGTTTGTGCAGTCTGAAGTAGATCAAACACGCAATTAAGATTCCTTACTAGTGAATGAGATGTAAAAATTAGAAACAAAGAAGCAGCACCAGTGGTTGAAAAACATGGTCTTACTGATAGCGATGACTTTGGAGATCAGAAATCACAGGACAGAATTCTGCAAGCCAATGGCTTATTCACTGCAACAATATATAACAAATGGAGGGAGCCCTGGCGGAGTGGTTCATAAGGTGATGTTCTGCTATCCAAAAGGCAGGATTGCTTTTTTACTGTGCTTTTAATTAAGGTTTGCAGAAAGGTTGGGTTTTCATTTGTGGGTTGCTGCACATTTTCCTCTGCCCCCTTTCTTTCCCCTTCCTCCAGGACACTTTGCAATGCATCTCTTTTCCAGATTTTTGTCATCATGCCTAATCATACATCCTTACAGACAGTTCTTCCGCTCAACAATTCCATAGATGAGCAGTCTCCTCTCATTATGACTTACAGCTATGGAAATCTGATGCCGGGTCTCTCTGAGTCAGAATTGGCTCAAGGGCAGTGAGTTTGAGTTTCACACACACAGCCCTTACATATGGAATAAACAAAATAAAATTAACTACATCTATGGTTGTACCATGGACTGCCAAGAAAAACAGATTCATCCTAGAGAGGGTTAAACCAGGCTCCTCGTTGGAGGCAAAGATTCTGGGGCTTCACCTGACATACTTTGGACATGTTGCAATGACAGACAGGTCTTTGGAGAGGGACATCATACTGGGTAGAGTAGAGGGACAGCGCAGGAGGGGAAGACCCTCTATGAGGTGGATTGATTCAGTGACTGGGGTACTCGGGATGGGTGTGTCAGAGGCAATGTGATTGGCACAGGATAGAGCAGGGTTTAGGGCTGTTGTACATAGGGTCGCTATGAGTCGCAAACGACTCGATGGCACACAACAACAACAACATGTATGGAAGGAAATAGGGAGCTCTGGTGGCCTAGTGGCAAGAAGCTGTGCTGCAGTCCTCAAGACACATGGTTCCAGGTCACTCGCTGCTCTGTGGGAGAAAGATGGGCAGTCTCCTCCTGTGCAATTAACTGCCTCTGAAAACCCTCTGGAGGGTCAGCTATGGGTCGGTTCCAGCTCTATGGTATACAACAACAATATGGAAAGAAATGATGGATGAGTTCAATGACATTAGTCACATAGGGCTAGGTGCCAACTTCAGAACAGATCATAAAGTGCTCATGTGCAAGTTCAAATGGAAGCTCAAGAAAACTCAAACAAGTCTATGAGAGCGAAATACAACTTTGAGTAGACAGCACCTGAAATAGAGGTCAAGAATAGATTTAATCTATTGAATGCTAATGACCAAGAAGAGCTCTGGGATGAAACTAAAGATATTAAGCATCATGAAAGCAAATAGTCATTATAAAGAAAGATCAAACTGGGTGTCGGATGAGACTTAGATCTTAAAGTAGCTAAAACAAGTAGAAGAAATAATGAAACAAAAGAGTTGAAAGGAAGACAAAGCATTAAAATAAAGTTTACAAGGACCTGGAATTAAAAAACTTAAAAGAAAGAGCTCCAAGTTTCCATATCAAAAGATTCCATGGACCAAATGTTAACTGACTTGGGAAACCACCAAAAGAGGATAGAAAGAATATAGTCATTACATCAAAAAGAGTTGGTTGACAGTTAACTATTTCAGAATTTTATATATGATAAAGAACCAATGGCTTTCAGCAACAAAGTCGAGATGCACTGAAAGCAGGGGTGTGTAACAAGGCTTTAAGAATTAACAGAATGTCAATTGAGCTGTTTAAACAAACAGATACAACTCTGGTAGCACTCACTCACGTATATATGTCAAGACAGGTATCTGGCCAGTTGACTAGAAGAGACTTATACCTGCACCCATTCCAAAGAAATGTGATTGAATAGAATGAGGGGGTTATTCAACCATATAATTAACATCACGTGCAAGTAAAATTTTCTTGAAGATCATTTAAAAATGTTTGCAATAGTACATCAACAGAGAACTGCCAAGACTTTAAATTTGTTTCAGAAGAAAACATAGAACACAGAATACAGTTGCCTGAAAGCAGAGAATATGAGAAAGATGTTTACTTATGTTTAATTGACTATGCAAAAGTATTTGATTGAGTTGATTATAATATTATTGTAACGTTGTAAATTATAGATAACATTGCAAAACATGAATATTTCAGAATATTTAATTGTGCTCATTGGAAGCCTGTATGTAGACCAAGAAGCAGTTATTTGAACAGAGCGAGGGGAATAATGCATGGCTTAAAACAGGAAAGATGCGCACCAGTGTTTTATCTTTTCAATATATTTACTCAAGCTATTTATTGAGCAAATCATCTAAGAAACTGGATTCTGTGAAAAATAAGCATTAAAATTAGAAATATATTCATTAACAACCTATGGTATATGTAGATTATACAAATATCATTGCTAAAAATGAAAACTTGAAGCACTTACTGATGAAATGAAAATATTATAGCTACACAAAGAAAACAAAAATTTTCCTAACCATTATTTAACCAGGGACATCTGATCACTTAGTGGGAAGGAATTGTGCTGCCAATGCAAAGGTACATGGTTTGAATCCACCAGTTGCTCTATGAGAGAAAGAGGGGCAATCTCTTCCCATGTGATTGATTGCCCCTTAAAACCTTCTAAAATTATCTTATGGTTGTTTTTATTTGCTTCAGCTAGGGATTTTGAACATTTCTTCACGTTTTTGTTCACCATCTGAATGTCTTCTTTGGTTAAGTATGTTCATATCTTGTGCCAATTTTGCGATTGAGTTGTTTATCTTGTTGTGGCGCTCAAGTGTTCTATAATCTCTAGATACAAGTCCCTTTTTAGATATGTCATTGTCAAATATTTTTCCCCAGTCTGTGACTTTCCTTTTTATCTTGTTGGAGAAGTTTTTTGATATGCATAGTGATTTGATTCTTAGACCATTTATCTATTTTATCCTCTCCTGGTTGTAGGTTTTTCCAGGATGCTTGAGAGACTGTTCATGTTGTGGATTAGGGCTTCTAAAGTTTTCCAAGCTTTTCTCTGATGACATTTATAGTCCTTAGTTTTACTCCTTAAAAAACTCCCAAAAAACAAAAACAATGCCCAAAACAACCCACGGAAAGGTCAGCTGTGGGTCAGTTCCGACTTGACTGTACACAACAACAAATCAATAAGTAACTTCACAATCAATGGAGAAAAGATAGACCTTCTCAAGGATTTTATTTTACTTGGATCCATGCTAATAACCAATGTCCATGAGAGCAGCACTTAAGAAATCAAATGATGTATTACACTGAGCAAATATGCCTCAAAAGAGTTCTTTTAAAGTACTAAAAAGCAAGTGAGTCACGGTATTTTATATTGCTTCATATGCATGTAGAAGCTTAATAATAAAGACAGCTGCAGAAGATATTTCAGTTATGGTGTTGGAAAAGCATAATGAACAAACCATAGCCTGCCAATAGAACGAGCAAACTTATCTTGGAGGAACAGATTGAATGGATGGATACAGAAAGTTTAACTCACATGCTTTGGACGTATTATTAGGAGAGGCCATTTCCCAGATAAGGGAATCATGCTTGGAAAAGTAGAAGCTCAGTTAAAAAAGAGGAAGAACTCAGTAAGATACACAAACTTAGTGGTTCCAACAGTGGCCTGGAAAAAAAGATCAGCGATTTTTGAGGTTGGAGAAGGATTTGTGTCACTGACTCCCTAGCACATAAGCAACAACATAACTTTCAAACTCTTGTTGAAGTAATGATAGTAACAACAACATCTATTTGGCTAGGTACTATACAAAGTGTTATACAAATATTAACAGTTAATTTGCACAACCACCATATGAGATAGTTGCTATTATAATCTCTGTCATGCAGATGAAGAAACTGAGGTAGTGAGTCTTTCAATTCTTGGCCCGGGGAGGGCCAGGATGGAATGCTGGAGGCCCAGGTCCACAGCCTACCTGCTTAACTGTATCTTTCTTTCATTGCCCTTTTAATAGCTGTCACTAATAAAGCACTTCAGCCTCTCAGGGCCGATTGTAGCACAACAGTGTGCTGTGGCCTTAGTGTTAGAAAGAGCCTACAGAATCAATTCCAAAATCATTAGCTGGCAGTCTGGCAGTCAAGACTTTTAATAAACTGATGCAGATTACTTTTGCAGACCTGACTCCTAACATCTCCCTTCAAACTCCCCATGGAGAAATCGTGTATATCCTGTTCACTATCTCTAACAGTTAGCACAATCTCCAGAAGAAATTACTAGATACGCAAACGCAGCATCTTCTCTCTTCTGTTCTGCCATATAGTCCTTCGAGTGTTTTCAATGCCTTCCACCTCTCTACCATCCCTCTCCTTCAAAATCAGAACCTTGACTCACTCTTCAAGGTCTAACTCAAATGTTACTTCCCTTGTGAAGATTCTCCTACCTATGTTAGTTCTTCCTTCTTCCTCTCTGCTCCCTCCGTACTTTACTCATGGCTCAAATCTGGTCTCTCGATTCCCTCTTTAGATCTTTCTGCTGACCTCACTCCATCCTAAGTGAACCGCTTCTCTGGGAAGGGACTATAGCTCTCCGCCTTGATTCAGCCAAGGAGCTTCTTTTTTTTTTCAAGGATATGTAATTTTAAAATTTTATATTGGTCAGATGCAAATTCGTATACATGGTGTTTCATTCATATTCACTGTGTTTCACACATTCTTATATTCACACTGTGTTTCATATGATCATTCCCATAGATTCTGTTTCAGAAAACCAGTCACCATTAATCTATGCCCACTATCACCCAATCTTTTCAGGTCTCCGTGAGTTCTTTCCCAATTCCTTTATCCCCTTTCTCCACCCACCAAACTCTGTGATCCTGTGACTTTGTCCCCTCCCCACCCTCAGCCTCCTCCCTCCTCCCCTCTCCCTTTTGGATTTTACACATCTAAATAGTTATCCTTCTATGTTTAGAAGGATAACTTAAAACCATTTTTACAACAATGATCTTAAGCCATATTTGTCCTTATGATACTGGCCACAGGCCCTCAGGCCAAATTTAATTTTAGAAGAATATTCTTTAAAAGACATAGCAGTCATTTGTCTATTTGCTGTACTAAATAAGAGAGTTACTGTACTGTTGAACACTGTGCCATAGTCGTGTCAAATACCTATTATGTGCAATGGTGGGGTGAGCTTCCAGATTGACTCATATGGGAGGCAGGAGTGGCATCCATTCCTAAACTATGTGCCTCTTGAAATTCTACAAACTCTCCTTTAAATGTACATAAATGATGTTAATCCTAGAACGGAGTTCAGGTCTTCTGTGCAAAGCTTACTCTGAATCATATTTGACTCGGCAACACTTAACCACTGCTAAGTGAGACTAGTGCTGTTATACCTGGAAGAACATTCTTCCACTTTGTACATCACTCTTTGTCAATGTGCTTTATGAAGTAACCTGGGTTTGCTATGATGCTGTCTCACCCTTGTTCCATAAAGATTTCAAATACCATAATGGTTTCCCATTCTAGATAGTGTTTGGTGGATTTCCTAGTTGTAAAACAGGTTGGGAAGCAGGAGTGGCATCCACTTCCTACACCACATGCCTCTGGAAACTCTGTGACCTTGGAGAAACAACAATGGCTATGGAACGGCATTAGGTCTTTTGTTCATAGAGTTACTGTAAGTCGATCTCGACTCGATGGCAATCAACAACAACATAGAGATCTCTAGCTTCTCCCATGTTATACAGTATTTTTCAAAATAGTTGCTTCTGAATGTTGCATAGTATTCCATTGTGTGAATGTACCACAAATTCTCAATGCATTCGTATGTTGGTGGACATTTTGGCTGTTTCTGTTTGTTTTTCTTTTGCTATTTTTCATAGAGTTGCTGATGGCCTAATGGTAAGAAGTTGCATTGCAATCCTCAAGACATGCAGGTCTAATCCACCAGCTGCTCCATATATGAGAAGGATGGTCAGTCTCTTCCTGTGTGATTAACTGTCTCTGAAAACCCAACAGAACGTCAGCTATAAAGTGGTTTCAATTCGATGGTATACAACAACAATATGAATGTTGGTACAAATTACCATTTGTGTCTCAATTCTATTTTCTTCACAGTATATTCCAGCAGTGGAATAGCTAGGTCATATGGTATTTTTATGTTCAGCTTTTTAAGGAACTGCAAGGCCGCCTTCCTAGTACCATTTTACAATCCCTCCAACAGTGTATGAGAGTTTTAATTTCTCCACGTGCTCTCCAACATTAATTTCTTGCCTCCCTATTAAAATTTGTCACTGTGACTGGGTGAGATGGTATCTCATTGTGGTTTTTCATCTCTCCGATTGCCAGTGATTTTGAGCATTTCTTCATGTGTCTGTTGGCCAGCGGAATGTCTTCCTCTGTGAAGTCTATGTCTTTTGCCTGTTTTGTAATTGGGTTATCCATCTTTTTCTTGTGGAGGCTGTGTATTATTCTGTGAACTTTCATTATGAGATCCTTAAGGGTCTGAGATGTCATTGCAAAATGTTTTTTACCAGTCAGTTGGTTTCCTTTTCACTATGGTGAATATTTTTTTAATGTACTCAGGACCTTAATCTTTGTAAGTTACCATTCATCGATATTATCCTTTCCTGGTTGGGCATTTCTGCCTGTATTTTCCAGCCTACTTATACCATAGGTTATGCCTTCTAAGCTTTGTCATATTTTTTCTCTTATGATCTTTTTAGATTTGGGCTTTACCCTCAGTTCTCTGATTCACCTTGAGTTGATTTTTGTGTATGGTGTCAGATGTGGCTCCTGCTTCAGCTTTCTGCAGGTAGCAGTCCAGTTTCGTCAGCACCATTTGTTGAAGAGGTTGCTGTTTCCCATTTGATATATTGTGTTTCCTTGTCAATTACCAGTTGATGGTAGGTGGTAGATTTCTAGATTCTTGATTCTTCCATTGGTCCATGTGTCTGTCATTATACCTGTACCGTGCTGCTTTGATTATTACAGCTATATAATAGGTTTTGAGATCAGGGAGTGCTGTGCCTCCCACTTGATTTTTGTTTTTCAGAAGTGCTTTGCTCATTTGGATTTCTCTTTCCTTTCTAATAAACTTGCTAATTGCCTTTTCTAGCTCTTAGAAAATGAATTTGGTGTCTGTATTGGGATTGTATTAAACATGTACATTGCTTTTGGTAAAATTGTCATTTTCACTATGTTGAGTTTCCCTATCCATGAACAGGGAACATTTTCCCATTTGTTTAGGTCTCCTAATATTTCTAAGAATAGCATTTTATGCTACTAAGTCCAAGGTGGGTGATTTTAATCTGTGTCCCCCAGGCCTGGTTTAAATTGTTTTCTGTCAAACATTCTTCTAAGTGGTATAGCACTGGTCTGTGCATATCTGTACAGAGGTAACTCGTGGTTGCTGTGATGATAAACACTGTGACACTGATGTGCCAAATGTGATAATGGTCACCCATAGTGGACAGTGTTTGGTGAAGCTTCCTGATTAAAACAAGCTTGGAAGCAGGAGTGACATCCACTTCTGAAATGGCTTGCTTCAAGAAACTCTATGTATATGGAGAAATGACCAAAGATATACAGGTGTCCAGGTCTTTTGTTCATAGGGTTGCTATACATCATCTATGACTCAATGGCACTTAACAACAACAAGAATGACGATGTTTTCCTCATAAAGAATTCTTCATAAACAGTGTTTTCTTCATAAAAGTTTTTTTTTTCATTCCTAGATAGATTTATTCTCAAGCGTCACCATTTGTGGCTGTCTGTGTAAATGGTATTACTTTTCTAGTTTCCTAATCTGTTTTCTTTATTATTGTAGAGGAATTTGACTGCTTTTTGTACATTGATCTTGTATCCTGCCACTCTGCTACATTGGTCTATTAGGTCTAATAGGTTTGTTGTGGGGGGTTTTTTGTTGAGTCCTTGGGGTTTTCTACACACACTATCATATCATCTACCTATAGTGACAGTTTTACCACCTCCCTGCCAATCTGAATGCCTTTTATTCCTTTCTCTTATCACATTGCTCTAGCAAGTACTTCCAGTTCAATATTGAATTGGAGTGATGAAAGGGGGCATTCTTGTCTGATCCCTAATAGCAAGGAAAATGCCTTCAGTCTTTTTTGCCTTCAGAATGATGTTGGCTTTTGGTTCTACATATGTATTTTTCACACTGTTGAAGAAATCTCCAAGGAGCCTGGGAACTTTGTTAGAAGGTCTATATATATTGGATGTAGGCCTCACCTTCAAGCACAACTGACTGGCTGCTCATAAAAGACCTCATTATGGAGACAGTTACATAAATTAAATCACAAATTGGAGGCTGTCTACATCATTCCATAACTACCCAAATACATCATAACTACCAAACTACTGAGATGCAAGGCTTAGCAGATATCATAACATTAACCACTGTAGGAGAAATCCTTAAAGTCTCTTGAAGTACACAGTTCCATTACTCTGATAACATTTTCTAACATGATATTAAATTTTACCCTACTTGAAAAAGGTACCTCTAACTATGGTGAAACTAGGAAAATGCAAGGAGGCCTACTTTGAAATTAGTAAACATGCTTGTTGTTGTTGTTGTTATGTGCCGTCAAGTCATAGCGACCCTATGTACAATAGCCCTAAACTCTGCTCTGTCCTGTTCCAATCACACTGTCTCTGACACTCCCATCCTGATTATCCCAGTCACTGAATCAATCCACCTCATAGAGGGCCTTCCCCTCCTGCACTGTCCCTCCACCCTCCCAAGCATGATGTCCTTCTCCAAGGACCGGTCTCTCCTCACAACATGTCCAAAGTATGTTAGATGGAGCCTCAGAATCTTTGCCTCCAAGGAGCCACCCAGTTTAACCCTTTCCAGGACAAATCTGTTTGTTTTCCTAGCAGTCCATGGTATTCTCAATACTCTTCTCCAGCACCACAGCTCAAAGGCATCAATTCTCCTTCTATCCTCCTTGGTCATTGTCCAACTCTCTGATGCATAACAAGTGATTGCGAAGACCATGGCCTGTATCAGATGCACCTTAGTCTCCAGAGAGACACCATTGCTCTTCAGTACTTTGGAGAGGTCCCTAACAGCAGACTTTCCCATGGCAATGCACCTTTTAATTTCCTGGCTGCTGGTGCCAAGACTGTTGACTGTGGAGCCAAGCAAACTAAAGCTGTGTACAATCTCAATCTCTTCATCATCCATCCTGATGCTTAGAGTAGGAAATATTTTAAAATTAGCTAGTATAATGCCAGATGGGAAAAGTGAGGCTCAGAAAAGTAAAGGAAATTGCCCAAATTTCCAGTTTTCTTGCCCTATTACACATTACATCTTATCATACTTTGACAACCTCCTCAACACCAAATCACAACCTAGTGAACATTTAGAAATAAAGAGAAAAGGGAGTTTTATGTGAAACTCCAGCAAAGAAAACCACTTTCTGGTCTAAATATCTTTTAAATGGATTCTAACCTCATAAAACACATCCCTGCCCCCAACTATTATGTCAGTTAAAGCCATATTTTCTGTTATGGTATTATTCAAGCCAGCATGCACCATTGTTTAAAGCAAAATGAAAATAAAATTCTGAGGTGTGATCCAAGAGACAGAAGTAAAAAGAAAACAAGCCTGCATACAACGATTGGATATGCATGACCACAGCCCTTAATCTCTGCCACCCTCCTCAGTGTAAACAAATCTGCTGATTGTTGACAATATTGCTGAAAACATCACTAATCAAACCTTAAATATCAAATACATTTAGGCAAATGACACTCCAGTTACAGTCATCCTAAATAATCATGAAGAAAATCCTAATCAGAGATTAGTTTGAAAATGGCCAGAGCTCTATACTGTGGCTTCGCATTAATTGACCCACATCCTCGAGGCAGTGCTTTCTCTTAAGTACAGAAGGCCTGAGATGCACGAGGAAATAAGGAAGAAGTCCAGGAGGCAAGCGCTAATGCAATTTCAAACTGGAATTACATCAGCAACTTTAAACAGATGGCAGAATGGGAATAAATGTGTTAGCTCCTTTCTCTTACTTGGGCTCTCATTGTTTATATCATTAAAAATAAGGAGAGTTTAAAATAGCATACATCGTCGTGGTGTAGAGACTCACAGAGATACACGTAAAAATGAGTTTGAAGAAAAGACTGCATGCAAAAAAGAGTTGTTTGACAAACAACTGGGTGATTCAATTAAGTAATCAACTGGCTATTTCAAAAGGAAAACGGCATAAAAGCACATAGATTATGACTGAGCTAGGTATAGAAGACTTTAGATATTCCCGTGATTGGGCTCAGTCTCTGCATGTGAGAAGGCACGAGTAGGTTATGAAATTTTATATTCCTAAAGCTCAATGAGTTTGATTGATTAGTCATAGAAAGAAATAGCCTGAGTTTTACTACTGTCTGTTCTCAGATCTCAGCAGACATGACTAACCAGTTAAAGCACTGTTTATACTAACCTGAGATTAGTCTCCAAATTTCTTCTTAAGACATTCCCTCTGCAACTTCTCCATGACTGAGGGGCGTACTTACAAGCCCATTTGACACCTCTGACCTAATCAAATTAATACCTATTTTAGATGAAGATACTAAGACCCAGAGATATTGACATGCCCAGTGTAACAATGCTTTGCTCTACAAATGCTTATTAAATGTGTGGAAAATATTTACTTATTTTGTGTGCCCTATAAGCCTGGGGCAGGGCTAAGAACCTTCCATAAATCATCTTATTTGCCCTCACAAAAGCCCTACGGTGCAATTTTTGTTTCTATTTTAAAAATGAGCAGTCAGATTTAGAGAGGTCAAATAACGCCCTTCTTGTCACGATGGTGGGGTGAGCGCACACAAGTTCCTCCCTTCTCTGTCTTGAATGTGTAATCATGTTAATAAAATATCTACATTTAAGTAAACTGGAAGTAAAGAGAGTATCTTCATGGAACAGGAAGAAAGATAATTTCAGTAGTGGTGAATAAGAGTTGAAGTGTGGCTTGTAGGGCATGAGAACAAATTTGGCCAACATAGAAGAACACATCCCGCTTGTGTTGGGAGACTGAAAAGAGGGACCCTGGAGAAAACTAGGGAAGGGCATTATGCTCCTAGCCAGTGAACTTGATCAGACATTACTTTATCCAGAGTCTAGGATATTGCCAGAACTTATCTTTTTCCTGTAGCTCAAAAGATATTTCCTCATCTTTATAGAAAATTCAAACACAACAAAACACCTCAAGTATTTTAGTACTTTTCTAAGTTGTATTGAACAAAAGGGACATACTTATGTAAGATGAGCTTTAAAAAATGACAAGACGGCAAGCAACAAATGCTGGTGAGGTTGTGGAGAAACTGGAACCCTTATTCACTGTTGGTGGGAGTGTAAAATGGTGCAACCCCAGTGGAAAGCGGTATGGCGCTTTCTCAAAAAGTTGCAAATAGAGATACCATTTGACCCAGCAATTCCACTACTGGGAATATACCCCGAAGAGACCATAACTGATATCCAAGCAGATATATGCACACCATGTTTATTGCAGCTTTGTTCGCAATAACAAGGAGTTGGAAACAACCTAAGTGCCCATCAACAAACAAATAGATAGAGAAGTTGTGGTATATTCACACAATGGAATACTATGCTGCATTGAAAAACAAGGAACTCATGCAATATTATTCAAAATGGTTGGCTCTGGAGAGCATTATGCTGAGTGAAATATCCCAGTCACAAAAGGACAAATATTGCATGGCGCCACTGTTGTAAAAGAGGACTGACCTTGAGGTTGGGGAGAGACTGAGTAAGATGGGTTCAATAATGTATACTGCACTGAAACAGATGAGGGAGAAAACTGTTTAAAAGAGATATGTGATTTGGTATTTCTGTCACGACAGGAGTCTAGAGCGATGGTTACATGGTGGAGTGGACCTGGGGGAGGGTTTGTAAAACAATGAAAGAATTTTTCTTTTACTTTTCCAAGAGGGTAGTGTTCAGGGGGGAGAGGCCTGGGAGGAGAAAAATGTGTAACAATGAATGAATGGAATTCCAAGGCCTCTGTAAATGTTTGCTGAAATTAATAATAAATTTAAATTTAAAAAAATTTAAGTTAGAGTAAGGATGGCAATGGATTTATAGCTGCTCATGCTAATAACACTATATCGTGGCATGGAGGAGGAATAGTGGAAATGTATCCACATTTACAATATTCCTCTTACCAAAACCATTTATGGAAAATAGGAACTGCATTGGAACATGTATCTCTGGATTGGAAATGATCATATTGTTAATATTTCTAACCTTAAGCTTAAAAGATTATATTGTTCA